>NW_026526010.1:0-28247 GCF_010183535.1 Caenorhabditis remanei
CAGTATTATAATATCCAAATCCATCTCTTTCTCCTTTCTAGCCAATTCATTGAAATCATGTTCTTCTTTTGTGATTGGACCAAATCCTGAAATCATAGCGGTTTACGCAATTGAAATAATTATCATCAAGCTTTCAAAGGCTGGAATTTAATTTAAACTTACTGAAATAATTCTTGTGGTCCTCCAGTGGATCATGAGAATACTCAACTTTTTCAGTTGGAAGGTCAACATGAGTCTGTCTCAAAACGGTTTCCACCAAATGATACAAACAAGCATCAACAGCTTCTAGTTCATCAATTGTGAATGAAGTATCAAACAGATCTTCGTTTTGTTCTCTCTCCTGATTCGATTCTGAAAAGATTATAAATTTCAATTGTTATTTTCTAAAGTTGATTTTTGGGCCAAGAATAGAAAATCGACGCCAGTTTTTAATTGAAATCACTTAGAACAAATTGGAAATCCTCATAAAACACTGAAATATTTAAAAATAACTTACGTCTTGCTTCTACAATTCCAATAACTGCTGAACTACTCGGCACGTCCTGCTTCCTCTCACTCGGCTGCTCCGATTCCATTTTCTGTTGTTGAGCCAGCATTTGATCTCACGACGACGGTTTTTCTAGCTCCAACTTCATTTTTTGTGCATGGCACGCGTTATACGTACTTCCACTTCTTCTTGCCCAGAGTCATCATCAGTTTGTTGGGATATTTCCTCCCCTCGTTTACTTTTGTCCGCTCTTCTTTCCTTTCATCTGATCTAAGGTTTCTTCGTTGAACCTGGTCCATGACTCACTGTAAATTTCTGTAATAGGAACATTTGAAGAACAATTGATAACTAGAGCTGTTAGAAAAGAATGCAGCTAGAGTATAAAGTAAAGTAAGGGGAAGGTGAGTAACCACAGTGGGAAACAATGACTGTTCATTTTTCGTCTCTCCGTGGAATGGAGAGGTTGTATACCGCGCGTCTTGATTGCCATATGTATTGATTTTTGAGAAACACAGTTTTGGACGGACTGAATGGAAAATCAAGAGAAGGAAAATGACTGGGTGGATGGGAATTAGAAGGGAATGAGTAATTGAAAGACTGAACTGCTCTTACCCGCGCGTTCTTCTGCGCAACAGATGTCGCATGTTTGAACACAGCGTTCTGAGTGAGATAAAAAACTCATAAAAACCTATACTAATTTTCCATATAAGGTATTTCAAGTTCTGTACCTATTAAACTTATCTAACTAGATTGTATTTTGAAGTTAGAAAGGAATTTTAATGAGAGCAAAGGTGTTTTGTGAGAATCGCTAATTTGGATACTACTAAAAAGCATTCGGATTAATAAGCAAATTTAAAATTTAACAAGTTATCGCTAATCATTAATTGTTCTTGACGGAATAGAAAATCAGACTATTGGATGGATCGGATTGTGTGAAAAAAGAATCAGAGTTAGATTTATAAAAACCTCACTATTGATTCTGCTGTCTAACCTCTGTGGGATCTATTTTGAGTGCAGTCAAGAGACAGTTTTGGAACGACAGAAGGGAAAATGATTAGGTGAATGAGAGTAAAAAAGGACTGGGTCACCGACAGTCTCAGCTGCTCTGTCCCTCGCGTTCGTAATTTACAACCGCTCTCACCTTTCGTATGTGCAATAGATGTCTTATAGTTTGACGGACCGTTTTGAGTGAGATAAAAAACCCAAAATCAATATCAATTGCGGTCTTTAGGAAAAATTTCTGAAGTAAATGTTTTTGAATTTGTACTAGAGTAAGAGTTCAAAGTGGAAAGTTGTACAAACTTTTCGTCATCATAAATTGCTCTCGGTGAGAAAACATAAAAAATAATAATGAAATCCTGATGAGATGGATTGGAGTAAAATAAGGATCAAAGGAGTGGTAACCAACAAAACATTCACTATTAATTTTGCTGCTCAACGTTTAGATAGTATCTATGGAATGACTCTAACATAAGGTATATTTTTGTTATATAAGAGGCGTTCTCTGTAAGACAAGGATTCCTCTTGGCACAGTTGCAAAAAGTTGTTTCAATCCAAGCTCTTTTTACAGCGATTTTTTCAAAAATCACATAAGGGTCCCCCCTTACGAAAATGTTTTTTTGGAAAAAATATCCCAAAAAAATTAGTTCCGAAAATAGTTGGAATATTGATAAAACACTTGGAATAAGTCACTCACAAAATATAAGATTTCAGAAATGTGTCTGAACGGATTTCGTTTTTTTTTTGTTCATCCAATTTTTTTCCGTTTTCATCAATAATTTGTACAGAAGTCCTTTAATTTCAAAGCACATTCTAATTCCTCGCAAAATGTATCATATGGTTCAATAAAAATTATCAAAAAACAGGAGAACCTTTTTGAGATATTTCGATTTATTTCGAAATTCACATAAGGATCCCCCCTTACGAAAGAAAATTTTTATCGAAAAAATATTTCAACTCTTTTTCGCTGCAAAACGTTGAGAACATTGATAAAACACCAAAAATTCTTTTTTTTTTTAAATATTTTGAACGTTTTTGCAGCGAAAAAGACTTGAAATATTTTTCGATAAAAATTTTCTTTCGTAAGGGGGGACCCTAATGTGAATTTCGAAATAAATGGAAAAATATCAAAAAGGTTCTCCTGTTTTTGTTGATTTTGATAACGATTTTATTTTAATTCGATATGAAGGGCAAGGAGCCACTGATACAACCGAAGAGGATTCAAAAAGATAAATAAATATTTGATGGGCCGATTCTGGAGGACGCAAAATTAGGTGGTAAAAAACTATTTTTCCCTTTGGAAGTAGTAAAAAAGAGAAAAATAGTTTTGCCCTTTTTTTGCTACCTCGTGAATAGGCCAAAAACGAGAGAGGGAGGGGGGGAGACAAGTAGAAACATTAATAGTTGAGGGGAGAAAGAGTTAGATACTTAGACAAATCAACATGTTTCAAGTTAGTTTTAAACGAACGGGAGGAGGATTTAACCGGGAAAGAAGAAACGGGTAGAGAATTCCAACAGTTTAAAGTACGGTTGGTCAAGAACTGGGAGCTGGATTTGTGACTATTTTTAATATTACAACGCAAATAAAATGGGTGTCTTCTTAGAGATTTAACAGATGGAATAAATGTAAATAAGGCATTTGCACAATAGATCTCTCTGCTGATAATTGATTTATATATGAATACCAAATCGAAAACTAATCTTCTGAGCTCCAGAGAGTCCAGTCCACATATATCCAGAGCGTTGAAATAGGATGTATATTCTATTCCAAACTTTTTGAAAATTCGATGAACAAATGACTTCTGAATAGATTCAATCTTCCGAATGTGAAGTTTGAGATAGGGCGAGAAAATAGTACATCCATACTCCAAGATAGGTCGAATATATATAATATAACATCTAATAAACACTTCCATAGTCGAATTCTTCAGAATATTGAAAAGCATATTCACTCTGAATTGAGATCTCCTTAAAATAATATTGACATGATGTGTAAATGACAGGTCGTCCGAAAAGAATATTCCTAGATCTCGAATATGCCTGACAAAAGTTTCAAACCTGAGATATGGAAATCCGGGGAAGTTTTGCTTTTGAGGTTGCGTGTCGAGAGTCTGAACGCAATAACTTCACATTTGTTTGGTGCGACTGTCATTTGCCACTGGGAGCACCAATCGGATATAGTAGCTAAGTCATTTTGCAATAGATTGGAATGAGGAGAGAAGAGTTTTAAATCATCCGCAAACATTAATATATTGGATTCCACGTTGTCACTAATATCGTTGATGTATAGGAGGAAGAGAAGAGGACCAAGGACAGAGCCTTGTGGCACTCCACTAATAACATCCATAGGTTTCGAGTAAATTCCATTTAGAGAAATTACCTGATTACGATTAGTCAGAAACGTGGATAACCAACGAAGAAGGTTTCCTTGAACACCATATCCTTCGAGTTTGGTCAATAATTTGTTGTGCGGTACTTTGTCAAACGCTTTACTGAAGTCTATATAGATGGCAAAGTTGGCTTTGTGCCTTTTCAGATCTTGTAATAGAGAGCCTTGATAATGAATAAGTTGAGATTCGCAACTTCGGTAAGCGCGAAAACCGTATTGACTCCCATTCAATAGGCCGTTGACATTCAGGTGTTGGACCAAAACTCTTCTCAGAATGGTTTCCATAGTTTTACAGACACTGGACGTAAGTGCAATTGGCCTGTAGTTGTTACAGTCTGATCTAAGACCTTTTTTGTGCAACGGTACAACAATGGCTTTTTTCCAGATATGAGGTATGTTGCCAGTTGACAGTGATTTGTTGTAAATTAGAGTGAGTGGGAACGCGATGGCGGTGGCAACTCTCTTCAGAAATATAGCAGGAATCTGGTCCGGAGTTCGATTATGTCTGGGCTTGAGCTTTGCCAACACGGCTTCCACTATATACGGTTCGAATTCGTAGCCATCGATAATAGAGTTGGACCTTGGTTTGAAGAATGGAACATTGCCATCATCATGCGTAAACACTTCCGAAAACCTGTCAGCAAACAGCTCCGCTTTGGTTATGTCATCACAGATAATTTCGCCATTGTTCTTGATGATACCGACCTCATGAAACGGTTTCATGTGGTCTTTCATAAATCTGAAGAAGGTTTTAGATGAACCAGTAGTAAGCTTTTTCTCGAGTTCCGATGTATCATAATCAGTGAGGGATTTTTTCAATAACGCACTAATGGCCTTGTAACGTTCAGTGTTACCCTCATTCCTCCATATATATAGCTTCAACTTTTGTAACCGTCTAACTTCAGCAGGATACAAATTTTTATTGAACCATTTGATACATTTTGCAAGGAATTAGAATATGCTTTGAAATTTGAGGATCAACTACTGATGATTGCCTGAAGAAAAAAAATCAACTACTGATAATTGTCTCAAGAAATTGCAATATTTGGTGTCAATAAAGAAAAGTACGAGCTTTCTTATTGTTAATTGTTAATTGTTTATTACGACTTATCAGTCGTGAAAAATAAAATAGAACCAGTACACATAATACATAAATAACACGTAGGCAGTGAGGGGAACATAATATCGTGAGGGCGAGTTAAATTATATTGGATACATTTAAACGAGGTTTCATTTGGGTGCATTGGATGTGCTGTTAAGTTGCGTCAAATAAGTTAGAGTACGGTTGACAAAGAATTTCCTTCGCAGTTTGTTTTTGGGTCGCTTCCAAACGAATCTAGTCTTAGCGCGCGTGCGATTGTTTTGTGATAGTGTGAAGAAATCGGCTGTATTGAGATCTATTTTGCCACTCATCATTTTTTCGATGAGTTTTTTATCTATTTGCAGGCGCCTGTCTTTCAGAGAAGAGAGCCCGTAGAGTTGGTTGCGTTCTATAGAGGTTTTGTAGCCCGGGTCGCTTGGTCTTAAGTATTTGCCCATGTGCCTACTGTACAGTCTTCTGGTAAAGGAGTTTTGAACCGATTCAATTAGCTTTTCGTCAGATACTTTTATGGGGGAGCTTATACTAGTGCCATACTCCAGCACTGGCCGGATAAAAGTCTTATAAAGTAATACCATCAATCTTATTTTCTTGCTATTGTACTGATTGAAAATCTGAGCTGTTAAAAACTTCGCCATGTTTGTTGTTTTCCTCCAGTGTTCGGTGAAGTCAAGTTTGTTTGATATAAGGAATCCTAGGTCCCTTGTCAAATTTTCCTTTTTTATACTTTTCAAATCTCGTCGATGCACACAAAACTGGTTGAGATACACGTATAAGACTTTAGACCTAAATAATCATTGTAGAAAATAAAGAAAATGTCAAAAACATTAATTTTTAAATGATTTGCAGAAATTTTCCAGGCATTTAGCTTCTGACAAGCTACTATTTCAGTTCAAATTCACTTGTAAAGTCTGATAAAATTTGGAATGAGTATATTTTTGCCTTAGGACTGACTGATTTTTGAAGCTGACTGATTTTTAGAACTTCGTTTGAAGAATAAAACGACAGCTTCTAATAGAACAACAACAAAAACCTGTACGAAAAATAGAGCGACATGTCGCTCTAATACAGTTTTTACGGTAAATGGTTAAGTCCAAGTTCGAGAGAGGAAGAAGAAATCGAAGCCGCAGGCCATTGGACATTTTTCAAAGAAAAATCTTCTAAAAATTTCAAAATTCTTTCTGAAAGCAGGCCGGTCAATTAGAGGAATTTCAGCAGGTTTTTTTTCAAATAATCCCTTTTTCTGTTATTAACTATGTTAATTTTTGAAAAAAAAATCAAAACAAAATTACAAAAATTACCAATTTTGATTGTGAAAATTATTGTTTTCAAAAAAAAGGGTTGGACAATATTCACAGAAAATCAAAAAAAAATCGATTTTATTTTGAAAAATTTATCGTAAAATTTAGCACTCCTCAAAACAATGCTTCAATTTCAGTCAATAATTGGAAGTACCGGTTTATGGAGTGTGCCGGTCTATTAGAGTAAATACAATTGAAAAAATCAAATTATATGAAAATGACTTTTTTCAATTAATTTGAATTTTTTCTGAATTTGCTTAAATAATCTCCTTGAATTCCTCTTACCTCTACATCTTCTAACCAGCATAATATAATTTTAGAATTCAATAATAATCAGTAATAAAAAAATATTATTTCGACGATCTATTCCGATAAGACGTCTTGAATGAATTGACTGAGAAACATGGGACGGAGAGGAAGGGGGCTGCGGTCGTGAAAGACATTTTCTCTCTTTCTCTCCTCTATTCTTATGATATCTATCAGATGACTCATTTCCCCCTCTGTTTGATATTTTTTTGCGCGCACTTGTAAAAAATGTGCCGAGCTAGTATAACAAAGATGACTTTTTAGGCAGTGATTCAACTGAAGAGAACCCAAAAGAGAGAAAGAAAGCAAAGTAAAGAAAAAGCTTCCTTCAAAAAGACCACAGAAGTTGCTGAAGACAGTAGTGAAGGCGGAACTGGGCTGGAACCAGCTTTAAAGTAGCTTTGAAAAACACTGTACCTTATCCGGAGAGGCCCTCAGGATCGGTTAGGTTTCAGCATTCTTGCAACTAGGCATATTATAAAAATTGATTTTCTTTCAAAAAATTTTTCTTCAAAATAGTCGAATTTTTTACTTAGTCTCTGAATATCGATAAAAACTCAAGTACAAAAAGAATTTTTGACTATTGTTGAAAAAATGTCGAAAATATTCAAAACAATTTCTGAAAAAATAGTGCACATTTTTGACCGGTTCGGGCCTGGCCAAAAAGAAAAACAATAAGGAAACAGCTGAGTGTATGTGAATGAGAAGGGTATTAGGTCAGTGAAGGACACAGCTTCTCTTTCTTTTGTGTACGTTATTTACAATCGTTCTTGTGGGCAATAGATGTCTTATAATAGGAATCATTGTTCTCAGTAACACAAAAGTCAATAATAATTTCGGTCTTTGGGAAAAATCTATAGAGAAATGTGAATATTTTCGTAATAGTACGAAGGAATGATTTATAAAAGCAACGGAACATTTGCTAAAGTTTACGTTATTCAAAAAGTACAAGGGTTAATATATAAAAAAAATTAACCACTGATCATGACGTTAACGGACACGTAGAATTCGTTAACGGGCACGTAGAGTGAGAAGCTGATGACCGGCCCGCGCATAGCATGGGAGGCTGTCGCGACGGGACCTTTTTTGTATGAAAGTCTATGCGCTTTTTAAGCGTTGCCCGTCTACTCATACTAGATTACCCTTCCTAAGGAAACAAATAATTCTCCCTTCCTTTTCGAGTTGAGAGAATTAGTTTTCTTTGGAAATTGGTAGAACTTGCAAAGCCAATGGGCATAAAAGAAAATCGATAAATGAGAGCATGAATGGGGATCTGCAAAACTCCGAAGCCTATTGATGACACCTATAAAACCTCTGAGTGATCTGAGTTCTCTCAAGTGGCGCACTTTTTGGAATAACTGAAACGCAGATGAGGAGACGGGAAAATGATTGTCTGGGTGGATGAGAATAAGAAGGGACTGGGTCACTGAAAGACTCAACTGCTCTTTCCCGCGTGTTCCGTTGTTACAACCGCTCTTCTGCGCAACAGATGTCACATATCTGGACACAGCGTTCTGCGTGAGATAAGGAACGCGAAAATCAAAATTAATTTTTCCATATAAGGTATCTTACGTTAAATACTTATCTAGCAAGGTTGTGCTAGTCGGGCTGTGAAATAGAGAGTGACAGTTAAGATAATTTATGAAAAATTCACATATTATATAAATTTTCATATATTAACCCTTGTACATTTTGAATAACGTAAAATTTAGCAAATGTTCCGTTACTTTTATAAATCACTAGGCTGTTGCTTGTATAAATCATTCCTTCGTACTATTACGAAAATATTCACATCTCTCTATAGATTTTTCCCAAAGACCGAAATTATTATTGACTTTTGTGTTACTGAGAACAATGATTCCTATTATAAGACATCTATTGCCCACAAGAACGATTGTAAATAACGTACACAAAAGAAAG
This sequence comes from Caenorhabditis remanei, assembly GCF_010183535.1. NCBI lineage: Eukaryota > Metazoa > Nematoda > Chromadorea > Rhabditida > Rhabditidae > Caenorhabditis > Caenorhabditis remanei. The sequence continues at coordinate 8,502 of NW_026526010.1, forward strand.
AGAAGCTGTGTCCTTCACTGACCTAATACCCTTCTCATTCACATACACTCAGCTGTTTCCTTATTGTTTTTCTTTTTGGCCAGGCCCGAACCGGTCAAAAATGTGCACTATTTTTTCAGAAATTGTTTTGAATATTTTCGACATTTTTTCAACAATAGTCAAAAATTCTTTTTGTACTTGAGTTTTTATCGATATTCAGAGACTAAGTAAAAAATTCGACTATTTTGAAGAAAAATTTTTTGAAAGAAAATCAATTTTTATAATATGCCTAGTTGCAAGAATGCTGAAACCTAACCGATCCTGAGGGCCTCTCCGGATAAGGTACAGTGTTTTTCAAAGCTACTTTAAAGCTGGTTCCAGCCCAGTTCCGCCTTCACTACTGTCTTCAGCAACTTCTGTGGTCTTTTTGAAGGAAGCTTTTTCTTTACTTTGCTTTCTTTCTCTCTTTTGGGTTCTCTTCAGTTGAATCACTGCCTAAAAAGTCATCTTTGTTATACTAGCTCGGCACATTTTTTACAAGTGCGCGCAAAAAAATATCAAACAGAGGGGGAAATGAGTCATCTGATAGATTTCTCTGCGTGAGATAAGGAACGCGAAAATCAAAATTAATTTTTCCATATAAGGTATCTTACGTTAAATACTTATCTAGCAAGGTTGTGCTAGTCGGGCTGTGAAATAGAGAGTGACAGTTAAGATAATTTATGAAAAATTCACATATTATATAAATTTTCATATATTAACCCTTGTACATTTTGAATAACGTAAAATTTAGCAAATGTTCCGTTACTTTTATAAATCACAAGGCTGTTGCTTGTATAAATCATTCCTTCGTACTATTACGAAAATATTCACATCTCTCTATAGATTTTTCTCAAAGACCAAAAGTGAATGAAAGTGAAAAACTTAGCAACTCTTTCTTGGGTGTTCGTCATTTACCGTTGCTCTCAACGTTCTTCTGCGCAACATATGATATGTTCCATAATTTGACACACCGTTTTGAATGAGTAAGAATATCGAAAATCAATATTAATTCTTCACATATTATCGAAATTAAAAAGTTCCGACATTTTTTCCTCGTCGGTGTTTGCGGACTCAAGCCAAAATTATCAAATTTTGGCTTGAGTCCGCAAACACCGAGGGGGAAAAAATGTCGGAACTTTTTTGTTGCGACAATAATATCGGAATAAAAAATTTCCGACATTTTTTGCCGACGCGTAAAAGACGCGCCACTGATCTTCGGGAACGCCCACTCATTATCCTGCAAGATCAGGGAACGGTTTCAGTTCTATTTACACTAATTTCGCGGGTAAAAAATTGAAAATACCACTTTTTCAATCAAAATTGATCTATTTTATTTGAATTTGCATTGCAAATGTAGAAGTTTGACGCCGTGCCTAAATGTGCGATCTGTCAACTTTTCAATATTTTGCGATAATTGGAAATCAGTTAGAAAAATTGTCACTGCATTTTTCTATTTTAAAATACAATGGATTCTGATCAAAAATATATGTTCTTTAATTTTGACTTTCCAGTTTTTTTTTCGACAAAGCTGTTTATCATTGCTCTAAACAATTTTATGAAAAGAGAAATAAGACATCAATAAGGTATGTATGAGACGGAACTGGTTGAGTGGAAATTGAAAGCTGTAACATTAAAAAGTGTTCGAATGAGGAATCAGAAGATTTGACAGCAGATGGGGTAAAAATACTGGTATTTCAGAAAACGGATGGAAAAATGGAGAATTAAGTGTCAGACAGGAATCATAACAGGTATTCGTGTAAAGAATAGAAAACTTTAGAAGCAATTCGGAACAAGAAATAAAGAAAAAATATGTACCGTAGGAGGTAGAATATAGGAGAGGTTTAGACTAGAAATTTGTTCTTTTTGATCTTCTTGAATGAAGGGCGGCTGTCCGGGTTGAGAATGAGAACAGACGTGAGCATTGAGATCAAAGCCTTTGCTTCATCCGATCTTTTCAGTTGCAGAAGTCCTTGTGTTGAAGAAGAAGATGAGGCAGATCTCTTCAGATACGCATGGACGTTTCCACCGATTCTTGATGATCTAAAAAGAAACTCTAATTGATGAAAACCAGCTACTCGAAAAAACATTTTTCAGATTTGCAAAATGATAGTTGTTGTCTAGTTTTCCGGTTCTCTTCTCATTAGTTTGAACTGCTTACCCATATTTTTCTGCTTTTTTCATCATCTCACGCGGCATTCGTGTGTTAGTGACCGTCAGAATTTTTTGAAACTGCGAAACTTCTGAGTCTGGGCCGACCGCACCGGGAAACAAAAACTCTCCGGTGTACAATTCAGCAGCCACAGCGCCGAAAGACCAGACGTCTGCCTTTGTATCGTATGGCAGTCCTGAAACATGTGAACTGTTTATTGGAAACATGGAATTCTCGTTTATGAAGCGGTAAGAACGATTCACTTACCTAGAAGAATTTCAGGAGCTCGGTAGAATTGAGTTTGCACGATTCTTGGTACTGTCGCAGCTCCATCGACTTCATGAAAGCGACACACTCCGAAATCTCCGATTTGAATTGTAACATCTGATAATTGAATCAGAGAATGCGAGTTGTCGGAGAAATCAAGTTGAAATTCTTCGTTTTCCGTGAAGTAAATGTTTGCTGTCTTCAGGTCCAAGTGGTAAACTTTGAGATTCTCCAAATGATCCATTCCATTTACAATTTGCTGGCACATCATTTTGATTGATTGCAATGGGAATGCAACCCTTGGAACAATCATCGAGCTGGTGGACTCATTTCGAGCTCTTGCTTGAATGTCTCGCTCTTTTGCCTCTGGAAAATGAAACTTTATTGTAACATACCAATACGTTCTACCATAATAAAAAAAAGCGGGTAATCGGTAGAATTTTGATACCTTTTGTCGTTTTCTGGCACCATGTGACAGGTCTCATATGAACTTACAGGTTACAAAAGAGTTTAGAATTCTCCATAAGGTTGCATAAATGTTTGGAGGTCTTTTCAGTGTGCTTCGTATTTTCACCCAGAAACGCCAGTTTTGTGATGCAACCGATTATCACGCATGCTTTCTTGATTTTTACATTTTTCTTACAAGGGAAGTCTTTGAAGACGCTACTTTCGCTACTTTCAAACGACCTATCAATTTCCTTATTGATGTTTCCGACCACAGTGAGTCCATTTCTGCAGTCAAAACCTGCTAAATGTCTATGAGAGCCGAGATATGAGATCTGAAACTTTTCATATGGATAAGCTTTTTCACATGGAATTAAAAATCCACCCGTAATATACGCAAGATATTCTTATTTTTGTACCAGCACAGGTGAACCGCTGGGGAACAGGAATGAAACCGCGGTGGCGTATATACCGCCGATTTGGAATTTCACATGAAAATGCTTATCCATATGAAAAGTTTCAAAGCTCATAATTCGGCTCTCATAGACATTTAGCAGGTTTTGACAGCAGAAATGGACTTCTTGTGGTCGAAAATACCTCTAACCAAATTTATAGGTCGTTTAAAAGTAGCGTCTCCAAAGACTTTTCTTGTTAGGCTAATTAAAAAAAAACAAATAAAAATGTATTACAAACGGTTTGCTAACAACAACGAGGGAAAGTTAGGTTATACTCCCCATGTTGATAGCTTTCCCCATTGTCTCTAGTTAACAGTGAAAAAGGCGATGATGAAATTATGTATAGGATTTCTAAACTCTCATGGGTGTGTATATAACTAATATAAGGGATCTTTGGATTGTATATAACTAAGGGATCTGTGAACTCATTCGGAGCTTTTAAATTTTTTGTCTCCCGCTTTGCATTGCAGTTTTAATTTATCGGAAGTTCGGTAAACTTTTTTGAAGCTGTTCATTATTCTTTTTTTCTTTCTGAAACCAAATAGTCATCATCACTTACTGTTCAAAGTGTCCCAAATCGAGAGTCCAAGAACTCGGGTGAGTATGACTCTGGTACTGAATCCAGCCGGTGTAGAAAGCAAGTCTCCTGTAGACACCAATTGCAACAATTGGGGATGAGGTGATTGTCGAAGAAGATCGTAGACCTGGAAAATGCGAACATTGTTTTGAAATACTCTAAATCAAAAAAGTGATAAAAGTAATTTGAACACCTTTGTATGAAATTGGCCTAACAACAATTTGCATTATTTAGATCTTTTCAAATTATACAGACAGGAAATACAACCCGCTTTGAGAATTTTTAGTATTCCAATATGAAAAAAATTCAAAGTTCACCTTCAGTTCAATTTCTCCAGGGGCAATCTTGGATGCCGGCTGCAAGGCTTTCAGGAACTTGGCCGCAAACATCTCTTGGTTCTAGAAAACGAAAATAATTTATTATATCTGAAAACTGTTAGTCGAACCTTGTTTGACACCTCGAAAACCACTCCATATTCTCCTTTCCCGAGAAAATGATTGATTATGTCTGAAATATGTTTTTGTGATTCTATTATTCAAATATTTCTTACATTCATCTTCGTGAATCTTAAACGATTTCATTTTTGGATAGATTGAACGTCTGCAGAAGAGCTTCTGGGCGACGCCGATCGATCTTCATCTGAGTATCCCGGAGAGGTTGGAGTGAATCGCGGAGAAGTGGGAGAGTGATATCGAGCAACGTTCACCAGGGTTGGACGGGCAGAGGAACTCGGGACAGTGTTTCGAATAGGCGCCTCCGATCGATCTTCATCTGCGTCAGAGTATCCCGGAGAGGTTGGAGTGTATCGCGGAGAAGTGGGAGAGTGATATCGAGCAACAGTCACCAGGGTTGGACGGGCAGAAGAACTCGGAACGGTGTTTCGAATAGGCACCTCCGATCGATCTTCACCTGCGTCAGAGTATGTCGGAGAGGTGGGAGTGCCGGTTTCCAGGTTTGGGTAGCGACCAGTTGCCATCTGCAAAACACAATTTGGAGAACCTTTCAAAAAAGAATTGCAAAATATTACGAAACATTCTGCTCAAATTGCGAAACGCTAAAAAACAAAATGAGAAACCATGAGAAAACCGGCTCAAAATCAATGAGATGCTCAGAAGGGGATCATAGATAAAACATCAATAACAAGCCGACGAAAAAATGAGGGATTAGGATAAAAACGAAGGGAAGAGGTCACTACGATCCGAAACAAAACGACATCTACAGTTTCAACTCAAAAAAATCAAACGGGTGTTTTCAGTCTTGCAAATGCCAGTCTCACATTTTTCTAGGCCAGAGCTGTTCTAGAAATCGAAGTGATCGATTCTGCCGTTACCTTCACACACTCTCGACGTTCTCGGAGTTATTGATCCGCTCGTCGGACCGCTACGCACGGCCGCTCGCTGCTAAAGCAAGAGAGTAAACAAAGATAGGGGAGAGTGTGTCTGACCGCGGTTTGGTGGACCGCATACACTAACACGAAGAAAGATGGGAGGGCACTCAAACTATAATTATTTGAATATTCTTAATAGCAGGAGATTTACAAAGAATCAACTGACACGAAGATTAGTGAACATCTTGAAATAAATGATTAGTGAGGGGATGATGGTCCTAATGTTGCGGAAAAACCAAAGTAGGGGCTGATATGCAGTCTTTAAGCCATCGAATCTTGTGTCTTGGGAGAAAAAGTTGACAACAAGCCACTTTTTCCAACTATTCTTGTATTATATAAATCTGTCTTTCAACAAACTAAATAACTACTGTATTTTGCGGATTGCGAAAAGTTAAAAGGTCAATGAATAAGACAGGAAGAAAATCAAATAGTGAAGTGTGCCCGCACATTTGTTCTGGAATCACATGGTGGTGTGGTCAAGACAGGGAGGTATCCGTAACCATGTAGTACTGAAGAGAAAGAGAAAGGTGGAGACAAAGAGAATGATTAGTCACTGCGACACCAATGGCGAGAGGAAATAAAATACACGATGAAGCTAAGGCTTCCTATGCCACGGCATTATATTGATAGTAGGGTTACAACTTATCGTAGCGGTGAACAATAAAATTCTAGATTCTAATAAATTCTAAAAATTGTCGGTGTTCATTTGAATTTTTATTATGCGTTCCTAACAATAGCTGACCCTATAGCAACCGCTTCGTTTTTCTTGTAGAATCAGGGCTTGTCCAAAGAAATCGGGGACCCAACAATCGATGATCAAATCTAGATATGTAGCATGTTATTGGAAGCTCAATCCATGTCATAGTTGTGTTTTTAGGTAATCCCGAACTTTATTTCTCCAATTCAAAAAGTAGAAAAATAAAATTGTCACGGAGGTGAAACAATTTTTTCTTGCGAACTGTCGCAGAAGCAAATGGAGTATAATATGCAAAGCGTCCCAGATTCAAAATGGCACATCTTGAAACGTCGCGGATAGGAGAGTGCTATGAGCATGTTTGAAAATGTTTCGCTTAACTTGTAATACTTTTTTTGAAATGAAGTATGGAAAATCGATAAATAAAATTATTGTGAAACTCAGAGCAAAATAATAGCTATAAAAAAGTCAGCAATAGTTTGTAGAATTGTTTTTTAAATTTAAACTCAATGTCAGCATCCAAACTGAGGGAAGAAAACTGGCCGGGGAAATAAAAAATTATTTGAATAGTCCTAAAACATATAATTTACAATTTTCCCGCTCCAATTTATGCTTTTTCATCTTTTTACTCAAACAAGTTAGAATCATTAGAGCAAAAATTATTTGAAAATAAGAAAAACAAATTCACAAAACTTCTGCTATGTTCAACAAACAGAAAACATTTTAATTCGAAAGGTGACGCGAATAAAGAAAACTGGCCCGAAACAACGTCCGCTATGTTGCTCAATTATCTGCGTCTCTCCGTGGCCGTTCACTGAAGCATGTGTTTTCACTGCTTACGTCAGCTATGCAAATTTATGTTGAGATTTCGCAATAAATGTGCAGGTTACTTGTGTTTTCAGTGATGAACAAAACTAAAAACAACAATAATGAATATAAATGCTTATTGAAAAGATATTTGTGTTGATTAAAATGCATATCAGTCTGTAGATGACCATTTAGTGCTAGTGGATCGAGCAGAAGTTTTAGAATGAGGTGAAACTCTAACAAAACTGTATCAGTCTTTTTCATACTTGTCCATTACAGAGTTTAATAATGGAATAATCCAGAAATAACAAGAGAAAATTAGTGAGAAAACCTTTTTAAACTATTGTACCGTCCAAAAGGTTGTAAACTTTGGCCGTTTTCAGTTGTAATTGGCCAAATTTGAGAGTGTGGCATGGTAATACTGATTGTTCCCTCAAGTAGATATTTAATGAATTATAAAGTTTCATTTTTGTTGTTGACAACTATTTTATACGGACACTCTCTAGAGAGTTGTGATTATTTTAAGACAACATTCGAATTGGTCGATTTGAGAGAGAAGTTACTTTTTCAATACGAAACTTGCAAGGGAGGGCCCGTATAAAAAAGTTGTCAATTACAAAAACAAAGCTCTGTTATTGTTCTCTATAACCTATCAAAAAACAATTTAATGGGACAATCAGTATTACCATGCTACACTCTCAAAGTTGGCTAATTTCAACTGAAAACGGCAAAAAACAACCTTTTGGACGTTTTTTGGCGAACCCCTCGTGCGTTTTTTCCAATATTTTGAATGAACGGAAAATTCCGTGATTCTCGAAAAAAAAAGCGCACTCGACATTTTTCAGATTGAATTTGTGTTTGAAAAGTTCTCAGTAGAGGTTTTCAATCATTCCTTTCTTGTTAATGAGCATTTCTATTTGTTTTTACAGAGGAAAGTCTTGGGTTTTCAAATGAGTTCCACTCTAGTATTGACGGGTTTCTTGCTGCACATCACAAGAGATGCGTCAGTAACATTTGGTGCGCATTACTTGACGGGAAGGACGCACATGTAAGTCTTCGTGTCGTCCTATTGATTGTCTCTCTCCCTAAACACACTACCTTTTCTCAACGTTTTTACTGTCACCAAGCAGTTTCCATTTTCATTTTTATTACAATCGTTTTTATTTTCAGGAGCAACAATGAAACTGTTGAAGCTTCCTTTCCTTGTTCAAACACTAATTTTTGACCAGCTGGATTTTGATGACGTATTCTTACTATCTCTCACATCAACAAAAATGTTAATTGTGCTGCGGATGGCTTCATGGAAACACATCAAAGCGATTTCCTATAAGGCTCGGAAAACTCATACTTCGGTTTTTGCTGTGAAGAGTCAGGAAGATTCTCCAAAAATGTTGGAACTAAGACCTTCAATGGCTATGTCTCAGGAAACACAACAATCGGTGCGCGGTTTGGGATACAATATGACATACTGGTGAGTATTTTCAACCTGTTTTCAAAAATGTATCGTATATAAAACGTGACTTCAATATCTGAAGTGTAACTTACTAAAAAATATTCATATAGAAATCAAAACTTGTCTATTTTTCAGTTGGTCATCCGACACAAACATCTTCGTTGTTACATTCGATGAGAAAACTATGGTTCCAACGGTGCAGTTTGTACACCAGCACATTAGCAACCTATTCGGCACTCATCTGCAACACGGTTGCACTCTTCTCTCGTATGATCTGATGTTTCTTCCAGCGATCCTTCCGATTACATCAAATGTGCTTATATCGCATTTGGTAATGGTGCCAACTCTTCTCGATGCGTTTATTTCAAAAATGGAGAATCTAGAATATTTAACCATGAAGAATCAAATGAGAGATCTTCCACTGTTCAACGTCAAATTCATCAGCTGCAAACATCTCAGTTTCATAAATGCCTATTCTTTGGCTCCAGAAATATTGTCGCGTTTGAAGGACAGACAGTTGTCATGTATAATGCTGTCATGGAAGATGCAACCATAGACAAATTTGTTGCAAACTGGCAAAAGGGAATTTCGCCCCTAACCTGAAGTTCTTGAAACTGTACTTGAATTTTTCTCATCTTTTCCATCCTGCCGTCATCACAAACTCACTGAAGATCAAAACTTTTTCTCATTCTAAGAGACCACCTTGTTTCCAATATCCAGTCAAGTAAGAAGAATCGATTAAAAGTAATTATTTTATTATTTTTTCTTACAGAAACTACTTTGGTGCCGAGGAAACACTCCTAAAGCATGACTTGGTTGTAACAACTTATGTTGTGAGAGAAACTGACAAGGTTGTTGCGTCGATAAGTGTTTCCGAAGACCGTTTCGATTTTTGTGTATGGAAGTGGAACGAAACGCAAATGAAGGAGATGGGATATATTGAGTGACAGTTGAAATTCCCGTTTGTGATTTGTTCTGATTATTCTTCTTTTATCAATTAATTTCCCTGCTCTGACTTTGTGGCTCGCCTCGATTACTTCCAATTAAACAGTTTTATATTATTTTCCACTAAACGATCCCACATATTTGAAAAAACTCTGGTTTCTCAAAATCCCCCATTTAGTCTCTCCGAATTGTTCAGGTTCAAACTTTTGATTATTTTCTTTTTCAAAAAAACTTTTCCACTTTTTGACATTTTTTGATAATGTTTCTGTATCACTTAAACTGTTGGAAAAAAATGTACCGCAAAGGTACGTGATTGAAACCAATATACATGAGTTCAATTTGTCCGTGTTTCAGTTTTTTGTATCCGTAGCACCATGTCCGGCGTCTACGTCTCTTACAAGGGAAATCTTTGGAGACGCGACTTTCAAACGATCTATAAATTTGGTTATAGGTACTGTCGACTACGGGGAATTCATGCTTGCTTATTTTTCAGCGCGCTGAGCTGCTCTAAAACTTTTCATGTGGTTTAGCTTCTTCGCATGGAATTCCGAATCGGGAAGTAATCTACGCAAAGATGTTTTACACAAATAGAAGATGAAAACACAAATAGATCCGCAAGGTGGCATACATACGACGATTGGACGATTTGGAATGAATGAAAACAAAACAGGGAATTTATGGTAATTAGTTTAAATGAATTGTAGAAATTAACACCAGCATTCAAACATTGAAACTTTTAAAACACTACCAGTTCGGTGGTGAATTGGTGGACCAAATTGGAAGCATCTCGGTAAATTCACCAATTTCACTAAACTAACAAAATTTCATCACCCACTTGATGCAGCTGACAACGAATGTTCTTATAATTTTAAAATTATGATAGCATTGCAATTCATTGTTAGACGTGTTCATGTTCCATATCTGTTTTCAATTTGCTTATCTGATAACGTCGTCCATTTCTCCCGGGCCAGACTTCCCCAATAAGTTTCTAGGGATGTTGCTTTCTCCTCACCACACTCTACATAAACGGTCTTTTCGCGTAATGATAATTTGTAATGGCAGCCCTTGAGATGGCCTTTGGGAAGAAGGCCTCTACACTTTCCACTGCCTACAGGGGCCCATATACAATGTTCTCATTTCCTGGAACACCCTCCACCACTAATCGTCATCTGGCTCCGTTCCAGCACTACAACTCTGGGATATGAAAGATCTCAATACGTTACTCCGAGACTTTGATTACCTCATCTCATTTATCTAATCTCTCCATGAAACTATTCCACCGTCAAATTGTTTCTTTTCTCAGGCTAACGATCAATGTCTCTATCCGTTCATAACCTGTGAATAAAAACTCAAAAAACGACAAAAAAGGTATAGTATTTGCATACTAAAAATGAAAAATGTGGCTTTTCCGTTTTTCATGAAGTTAAACAAACATTCCCAAAGGAGTAGTTTTTTCTTTTGACGTCCCGTCTACTGTTTCTTTTGGACTGAGTGTCATCTCGTTCTCAGGCCTCTATTTGCGAACAGTTGATGAGGGCCGATCACACCTATTTCGCTCATCAAACCCTGTCTTATCTTGACATAATCTTCCATTTTGCCTACTATTGATTTTTATTGACCTGCGAATTGCTACACAATGAATTCTGTTCTATTGTTCTGAACCAAACCGTCGTTGTCACTGCTGACCACATCTCCTGATTTTAGTTTTTTTCAAGCTGTTCTCTTTTTTTTCTTCTGTTTTTCTGTTTTGTAACTAAGCTTATCTCATTTTCAGAATCTGAATTCAATTTTCGAAACCAAATAGCAAAACGAGAATGGATCAAACTGAAATGCAGTATCAAGTTCTAGCAATCATGATGAAAGCTGGCATGGCAGAAGCAAAGGTAAGAACATCTTTCATTTTGGATACACGTCAACTTCCAACAACCTATAATGGATGAATTTGTAATGTTTCAATCTTCTTCTTATTGGAAATTGGTCACATTCTGAAGAAAATTTATTTTGTATCTCTAAACTCCGTTCTTTATTCAGATCACCGACGCTATCAATACTCTTGATAAATTTCCTACAACGGTTGAGGTGTTTGATAGGTGCAATCTACCGTACATCATTTCGAGATATGCTGCAACCAATGAATCTGCTCGAAAACTAGCATTCACATACAAAGAAATAAAAGATGCTCAACTCATAGAGGAACAGTCACTTCTTTTTGAAGACTTTCTTGCTGGAGTTAAAATGGAATGCGGAGGACAAATGCCTTCTCAGCATGTCGTAAATCTTGTAATGAATTTGCTGCAGAATGTAAATATGAATTGTGTAAGTTTTACCATCGTATTGTTTTAAAAGTTGAAAGTTAATGCCAAGTACCCGGAATAACCGCACTTAGTCCACAATTATTACTGAAGTAATTTTAACGTAACAAATGTAGTTCATTTAGAGCACATCCAAGATTTGAATAATCTTATAGATAATTTGTTCGAGATGAAATAATTATTTTGCAGGTAAAACTTGCTTACCGGCTCTTGGACAGTCTGAATTTTAGTTTGGACTTGTACTTTGAATTGTATGATCAAGCAATTGATGATAGTAACGAAATTGTGGAGGCTAAACGATTAGTCGACAATGTCGACCGATTTATTCTATACAATGAAGCTGTCGACGAAGATATGGAATATAGCGATAATGAAGGAGAGGAGGAAATAGATGAAAACGACGAAATAGAAGAGAATGAAGAGCTCCAAACTCCAGATGACAATGATGATGATGATATCAATGTAGAAGATGTTATTGAAGAAGCGGAGGAAGAAAATGACTCCGGAGTTGAAAGTGAAGGAGAGGAGCTTATTATTGAAAGAAATCAAGAAGAGGAAGAAGAAGTAATACGCCTACGTGCTGCAGTTGGAGACATTTTCATGAGAAACTTTGCGCAATGTTTGTTGTGGGGAAATACTGAACAGGTTAGTTTTTTTAATTATATGTACAATATGTGTACATATGGATTTCAGATAACGAAAGCTGCCGCATTTTTCCAAGAATTTGAGGTTCACCCTTCAATGTACAGAAAATACGAAATTTCCCGACTAATAATTGAGTGTCCATCTATAGAAAAGTATGCTGACAAACTTCTTGAACAGATCAAAGAGATAGAATCTGAGACCTATGCGGTCAATGACATTGAAGTGTTTAATCAAATTATCAAATACACGGAGTTGATAAACCAACCACTGGACGATGTCTATGAAGTTCTATCATATTATTTAATTAATGCCTCTGAAATCTATAGAGATCGTATTATCAAAATGTTTTTGGAAAAGCCTGTCACTTATGTTCAGTTCTTTAATTTTGGTATCGAGGAGTTTTTGCTTCAGAGTTTGGATAAAACGGACGACATGATGCTTTTAATTCAAAAAATTCAAGGTTTGAGAACGCAAACCATCTCGTAACGTTTAAAATGGATGTGTATGACAATTTTATCAAATCAACTCAAAGTTTGTTTTTGTTAAATTTGTATGTTTTCTTTTGATTTTAAATCTTTGATTTGTTTTTATTAATTAAATAAAATTAAATTTCAAAAGCATTATGATTAGGATTATACTTTTCTAAAGATCAAATGTGGAACTCTGAAACAAAATTAGTTATGCAGTGTCTTGATGCGATAACTCTTCATTTTTTTGCAAACTAAAATCAAGTTAAAGTATTGATTTCTTCATTATCTTCAATTCTTCTCTATGTGGCATTCCATATTTTGTGGTTTCCCATTTCTTATATTCACACCTTCACCTTATAAGCCTTTAAATGTTAGATATGTCGCGGTGCCACGGAATCTATAAATACATAGTACAGTGCTGCAAAAGTTCTAAATTGAGTTAGAATTAAGGTTAATTTATCAATACTTAAATTTTTCGTTTTTAATGTTTCTTTTGAAAAATTTAAAAAATATTCATTACGTGCCAATTTTATTTTGTTAACGTCAGCTTTCAGACTAACCCAAGCTTTTCTGTAAAGAAATAGAGATCCGGATGAACTGACACACAGACAGATTACTGAGAAAAAAGTGCTAAAGAAGATTTAGACAACCGTAGACACAAAACTGCGATTTCCTAGTTCTCATCATTTTTTCTACAGATTTCTATAAATTAATAGAACATCCGGATAAACTGACAAACAAACAGACTTAATGAGAACACAACAAAAAGGAAGTTTTTTAACTAAAAACCATGATTGGTCAGTTACGCAAGTCCATGAGATTGCAACTGTCTATCAAAAATTCTTAGAAAAAGACAAAAATATCCACTCGCAACAGCACACCTGTGAATTTAGTGCAGCTGCTCTTACATGGAATGTATTTTGACTGCCCCCCCTAAAGTACCGATTTTTTTGCTCATTCGATGAGTTTTCCCAAGACAAATAACTCATAAAGGGTTTTCCTGTGACGTGACCTCGTTTTTGAAAAATTGAGATTTTTCGAAAATGCGATTTTTTCGAAAAAAAAAGTTTATCAATTTTTTTCATTTTTTTCCTGATTTGTTCAGAAAAAGGGTTTTGCGGATAATTGTAGCAAATTTTATGTAGTTTTTGGCAAAAATACGAAACATATGAAAAAAACAATTTTTTGGTCCTGAAATAGGTAAAAATGTAACACCCTCCAAAAAAAAATTTTTTTTTGAGAATACCGGGGGGTTTTGAGTGTTTGGTAAAAAGTACAACTTATCTGGATCATTTTGGCATATAGCAGTATAGCAACTCCCGATCGAAAATTGAGGAAAAAATAGGTCTGAAAATTTTCATTTTTCGAAAAAAAGTGACTTGTCGGAAATGAGTTCTAATTTCTGAAATTGACTAAGCTCCAAATAAAATTTTACCGGAACTAAAAACTAGTTTTTTAGCTACAAAAAAGCTAAAAAACTATCAATTCTGTTTATTTTCGAAAAAAAAAATTTTTCAAGTTTCGGAAAAAATTTCATGTGGTCCCCCCTTATCAAAAATCAAAAAAAAATATTTTTCTAAAAACAGCCCGAATATGATTTTTGAAAATTAAAAATTATTTTTAAGTTGCTCTGTGTTTTTAAGCCTTTTTCCTTCAGTTTCAGAGGAGTTATGAGCAGTTGAACTTTCTCCACGTGAGAAAACTTGCAATATTTGAACGAATGTTATGACAACAGAAGTTAACAAGGATGTAGTTTTTTGTTTGAAAATAGTGGAAAGTAATTTGGAAATTACTGTTCCGGTAAAATTTTATTTGGAGCTTAGTCAATTTCAGAAATTAGAACTCATTTCCGACAAGTCACTTTTTTTCGAAAAATGAAAATTTTCAGACCTATTTTTTCCTCAATTTTCGATCGGGAGTTGCTATACTGCTATATGCCAAAATGATCCAGATAAGTTGTACTTTTTTACCAAACATTCAAAACCCCCGGTATTCTCAAAAAAAAAAATTTTTTTTTGGAGGGTGTCACATTTTACCTATTTCAGGACCAAAAATTGTTTTTTCATATGTTTCGTATTTTTGCCAAAAACTACATCAAATTTGCTACAATCATTCGCAAAACCCTTTTTCTGAACAAATCAGGAAAAAAATGAAAAAAATTGATAAACTTTTTTTTTCGAAAAAATCGCATTTTCGAAAAATCTCAATTTTTCAAAAACGAGGTCACGTCACAGGAAAACCCTTTATGAGTTATTTTGTCGTGGAAAAAACTCATCGATTGAGCAAAAAAAATCGGTACTTTAGGGGGGGCAGTCAAAATACATTCCATGTTAGCGTTTTTATGATACTCTCTAGTTCAGAAAAAACAAAACAAAACTATTGCATTAAAATAAACAGCTGGTACCGCAACTAAAAAGACCCTGCTAGTTTCACTCAATCATTGTCCTCCAATTCATCGTCATCGGTTCGCTCACTCAATTTTCCATTCAAATTGGTAATTTAACTTTTTTCTGGTTGTTATAATACACTGTGCCACTGTTCTGACTTCATTTTTAAAATAAGACGAAATGCATTGTGGTCAGGGCATTCACAAAAATGTTCATTCATGTTTATACAAATGTAAGAATGTTACCTAATACCAAAATAGAGGAACAGTCGGCTCGCCGTTACCAATAACAAAACCAGAATGTAAAACAAAGGAAAATTTTGAGTTTTGATTGATTTTTGTCCAAGAAGGACTATTTCTCCAGCGACATAAATTTTAAATTGTTGTTTGACATTCACATAACTTTACAGCAATGGACCATAATCAAAATGAAATTAATGTTGACCATAATACCGCTGATACGGATTTCTCACTTCAAAGAGCCAAAAAATGCGATGAAGTTTTGGAAATGCATTTTCATTGGAATTCCCCGTATTGCAAGCTTCATGGTCAACGAGGTGTTCCAACAGTCTGCAATTGTCCGGAAAACACGCTGACTCTCCCGGATCCTGAGCACCTACCACATTTACTACAGCTTCTCAAAGCGAATGGTGGTTATGCGGTTCACGACATTTCTATAAAAGAACTGAAAGTTGTTAAATCGGAATTAGCAACGAAAATTGAAGAATTAAATGAAAACATTGTCAACTGGAAACCAGAAAATAGAGTTTCAATGAATGAATATTTAGAGGAGTTGGAGAACGTTGAAAGAGAACATGATCGTGCAGAATTGGAAATGCGGAGAAAAGAAGATTCACTCAGAAAAGGTGATGAAGACAATAACGAGTTACTACGACACATAGAGTTAGAAGACTCGGATGACTCGAATGAAAAAGAATCTGAAGACGAAGAATATGAGAACGAGGACGAAGGATTCGAGGATGTTGATGGTATCAGCGATGAAGAAAATTGGTTGGTTTAAATGCCAGAAATTCCCGAATCGATTAATGGAAGTATAATGTTCTACACTTTTCTGTCCTAGTTTTTCAAAAACTGAAAACAAATTTTTTCCTAGCTGCAGCGCACTGGCTGAGAACAACCATTCAGACAAACAGAAAGCGTCTAATGAATATTGATAACACAAATAATAATTAGGTCAAGTTTCTATATACCGATTTTTCAAAGCAGCCAAGTTTTTCGGTGAATGCAAAAAAATTGAGAAATGAAGAGGAACTCTTGCGTGACAACCGATATGTTCAATAACAAAAAAGTTTATTGCTTTCGGGGTTTGAAAACGTTATGTAATTTACCCTCACTTGAAAAATTTAACAAGATTTATGAATCAACATACTAGACTGAATGCTTTAATTTTTTTGAATCGAGCTTTAAATTAGTGATGACTATTAACAATAACAAAAAAACGCGTAAAACTAGAGAAGCAATCATTATACAAATATCAGGAAACACACAAAATAAAGATTGATCAAATCATATACACAAAAATAAACTCAAAATTCTAATTATTTCGAGTGCAAGCTAAAGAAAGGAACTACTTAACAAGCAAAAGAAAATCAATAAACATTTGACAAAAGATCATGTGAATCAGTCAACTACATCGGAGCATCTTGTTGAAATTCTGCAGTTTGCATCTCATCGATAGTTGACGATTGCCAGTGATAAGGTTTGAATGGGTTGCGAACAGTCCTTTTGAGTGGTTTGCGAATGGCCCCATTGAATGCAGAGACTCCGTCTAAAATCAATTGATTATTATAAATTTTTTGTAATCTTTAGAACGGCACCCTAGTACTCCGAAATCTAAGTTTACGGCGTCAGCGGTCCGGAACAAACTCAAAAAATTGGTTATGAAGATAGCGCCACAAAAAAATTAAGCCATGACTTCAATAGGAAATTTTGGTCTGCTCAATGCAAGCAATCTTTTAGACAGTTAAAAATGCAGGGCACCGTGTTAGTAGCGTTACTTGAACGAAAAACCCGTTATTCATGTATCTTGCCAATATGACTCATAAAAAAAACGAACCTTTTGTGTAAAAATCACTTTGCTTCATCAAGTTATTCAAGTCGACAAGACTGTCGGTGTCGATTGAAACGTTTTCAGCATCGATTTTTGTTGGAGAGAGATGAGAGTTGACGGTGGCTGGGGAGCAATGAGAGTTGGCGATGATTGGATAGCTCATCGGAGAGAAGATCTGAAAGTTAAACTCAATGAATGTTTTTTTGTTTAGAACTCACATCACGCTGGTTAATGTCAAAGTCCTGATCACTTGCAACTGTGCTGGCAAATGCAAATGGGTCCAAAGTGTTCAGATCCGCAAGAGCTTCAGAAGAACTGTCCAGTGCACATGAAGAAATGTTCACACAGAAGTAATCGTAAGACGGATTTTGGTAGTTTTTGAGTGTGGATGGCTCCCGATTGATTGATAAAGGTGATTGGATTCTTTAGTCTGTGGGCCAACTCGGCACCACCCAATTGTCACCAAGTCATCGATTACCGGTGCGTTACTTTCTCCTCTCACAAAGTCACTCGCTCCCAACGGAAGGTATGATCGCTTTACTAACAATATCTTCATTGAAAAGGAGAAGTCAGACTTCTCCTTTGACCTTTTGGGAATCTTCGATTCCCCACTTTGCGAGCAAAGTCTCCTCACGTTTCCGCGACTTCATCAGATCTTCTTGAATTCTTCAAGCGATAATCCCAAGAGCATTTTGAAGTTCATCTCCTTGTTGTTGTGGAGAAAGAATGATTACCGTCGTAATCGACTTCTAAAGGGCGCATGGGCAATACAATGTTATGTCTCTCATTATCAATTTACTCACCAACACTGATATCCTCGACACTGTCGAGTAGTACCACTACGATCTCTTCAACTCCGCTTGTTTTATGAATTTGTTTCTCATTTCATTGAAACTGTTCTCTCTTTTTTCAAGAGCTCATCGTCGGACAGCAGTGAGCAAATCTTCTTGGCAGTCTCGCGCACGTTCATACCCACATCCTGATACTTCTCAATGTATTGAAAATCTTTCAGAGTATCGATAAGGTATAAGTTTTCTGTACACTCCTCAACAACCTGGAAAAAAACTATATTTTGAATACAACGAAGCGATTTCACTCACCATATCATGTCCAGCCTTGACAAGATACTCAAGGAGAACGAGACTCTTGTAGACGTGTCGCCACTTCTTGCCACTCTCATTCATCCGCTTCCAAATGATTGGCATGATGTGAGTGAAAGCCATTGGACTGTGTGTCAGTTCCGCCAATTCGCACATTATTGATTTTGATGGTCCCCACGAGTCGTTGCTTGTTGCTTCACGTACTTTGATTTGATAAGCCGAATAGTTGCGAGTAGCATTTTTGACTTGACGGCGGAAAGCTGAGATCGGCATTTTCTGAAAAAAGAAAGTTAGCAGAGAAGACTTGTGAGCGAAGTGAAAAACGATTTAACTAATTCACTCAAAAACTAACGACTTAACGAGAGCGGCCAGAAAATAAATCGGCGAACAAATGGCTGAAAAGAAAAACAATAAACGGTACAAAAAGGTCGCCTTAATGGGGCGCAATTGCACACTGACCTCTTTCTCTTTTTGCGTCGATGCCTGCGTCTCTTTACCCGCTGTGTTCTTTCTTCCCCTTCCTCCGCGCGCACTATACAAGACACAGCGGTCCACTAATACGCACAAGGCTCACTGACGCGTTTCTTGTGCTGCACAAAATACGCAAATACTACAGCAAATTCTTTCTTAAAAAAATGTTTTTGAAATGAAAATGATACATGTTTAAAATGAGTATACATAGACAGTCTTCTATCAACTAGAAAACGTCTGACAACACTAAATAAAAATTTAAAAACTCCGTTTCTGGGTAGCTCTGGAGCTAGATACCACACACTTTAAAGAATATTTTTATAGGCGATCATTTTCAGTGAACTGGTAGAAGAAAGCTGCATTGCTCTGCATTTCATTGTTGATTGAAATACCATGAAACAATAAGAAATAAGTTTCACATGAAAAAATAGAAATTTATTGATGGAACAATGTAACAAGTGTGCAAATTCAGTCGGGCAAAGTGATGGATCGATGGATGCAATATGTTTCTCTTAACGTTACTATGAATATCAAAGTTTGCCGTCCTTTTTGTCATCTTCAGTTGAAGATGTAATTGGTTACAAATTTTTTCAATGTATTTTGATATTAAGCGTAAAACTTGTTCCAACTGGAAGTTTGTTTTCTATTCAAGTTTCATTTGAATGAGCGTTACTGCTTCCCAAATGTATTTTATTTTCATCCTCCAACAAAACATGTTGATTCTTGAGAATTGGAGTACACAACTCTTCATCAAAATTTTCATTTCGGATAATCATTTTTTGACTGTCTAAAATCTTGTTTATCTGCAGCAACAATTTTTTTTCTATAAAATCGATGCTAATCAAAATACTGAATAACGCTGACAATCACTGACAGAGGTTTTCAACTTCTGCAAAAAATGATGTTTTTGTGTGTGTTTACCTTTTCAACGCGCCATTACACAAACTTCTTTTTTACTAGACCAACTAACAGTTTATAATAAGGAAAAATTATCTTTCCGACCTATTTGAACAATTTGTATTTTTTGGGAAACTGCCGAAGCTCACACTTGTTTTTAAAAGTTCTGGTCAATTAGTTCAATTCTCAACTTTC
>NW_026526011.1:0-61588 GCF_010183535.1 Caenorhabditis remanei
AATATCCAACGTGTTGAGTTTTTGATCGGCCTTTCCTTCCTCCTTCGACTCCTTGGTTAGTAGAGAGGATTCTGGTCCAAAAGTGACCATGTTATGGAATTCCTCCAGACGCTTCACCGCCTTCTTGATTTCCTCCAACTCTTCGGGGGTGAAACGGACCGTCCGGAACAAGTGCACGGACTTCGAGTCCACATCAAATATCGTTATCAATGATAACGTCGACTCATGGGAGAGAGTCTTGGATACGCCCCCTCTGTATCGATGTACAGAGGCCAAGCACTTTCACGGGTGAGCCCTCTATCCATTATGGCCATCATTTCCTGTATATCATCGGTGATTTTGTATGCGATGTGGTCCAATTCCCTGTAGCGGTACTGATTCTCGAACTTTCGGCTCTTGAGGGCGAAGTAGGCAGCACGGGAGTTGCACACCAAGACTTCCCACAACTTCTCGAGAAAATCTTCTCCTTTGAATCCGACTTGATTGGCGCAATTGTTGGATACAATTGCGAAGATCTCTTTTCCAGTGGGTTCCGAGAAGCCGTGTTTTCCACCATAATAGATGATATCCCTGATGGCAGCACTTGAAAACGTCTTCTTGGCATTGAAATGATTGTTCAAGACTCCATGGGTAAACGAGTTACGCTTGGATTGGTTCAGCATTTTTTGTTCGTTGCTCTGAAAATAAAAGAAGGATTATCAATATATTTTCGGTAAAAACATGTAATAGAGGTGTACCTAGCGGTGGTGTTTGGAGCGGTATATCTCGGTTCCCGATGAAATATCAAAACATTTTTACTAACAATTTATAGCTTAATATCAATAGAATATTTCTTAAATTGAAACAATTTTCATATCTTTAACGGTAACAAAGATAGGAAGCTCTAAACTTTTACTATTGGGTGAGACTCTATCACATGTTTTACGATAGGTTCAGAAATGTTTGGATAAATTTGAGTAAGGGAAAAAAAAAATCGTCAAAAATCAAAGTAAAATAAAATTTTAAAAAGTTGTACAGAAGTCAGAACAACGCGCAAGAGTGATGGCCAGGTTTCGTCCAGCATGATTTCTCTGATGACTTATTATGCCAACAAGTTGGTAGCGGTGGTCAAAAAGAACTTTGTGAATTGTTCGTTTGTTTGCTTAGACGAAAGTTCAAGTTGTATAATGTAGCTTTATTCGAGAAGAGATTAACAGAGTAATTATTTCACATTTTCAGGATATTCCAGAACGGTGAATACAGAAATTATCATATAATACAGTTCCTTGTTGAAGACGAACAAACATATTCATTTGGTCTTGAAAGCGTCGCACTTTTATAGAGTACACCCAACTTCATTTGAGTACATTTTGAACACAAAACAGACAGTAGCAAGCGCCGTGGAATATTACTGAAAACAATTAACATTAGAGCAATTTTCAAAGTTGAAAATTTTTCTTACTTTATCTGGGTTCAACTCTTTTCTCTTATGCTCATTTCGTCTCCATCATAGACCCTCTTGTGTTCATTTCTTTCTGAAATTTTTTCATTAAATACATAATTTTAAAATGGCGAAACTTACGGGGTCAAGTAAGCGTCCCTCGTAAAACAAACAATATTATAAAGCATATTGTTGTAAGGCGTGTGGTGAGGCTAATTGAAAAATGTTTTGATTTGATGGGTATGCACGAACGATGACTCATGCTGACGTCACATGCAGATTGGCGAATTCATCTTTATAAATTTTAATTGTCCCGGCCAAAGTGAGGTTCTTGAAAGATTCCACGAAAAGAGGTAGCATCTGAGGTGTTGTTTTCTGAGATTCCGAGAAGTTTTGTCGACATGGTTGTTGATTGGTGTCAATATCATCTTGTGGGAGCGGAGAAGATGGGAGCGGCACACCGTCTTGGTCAGACATCATTAATGAATGACTGTCTCACGGGTTTCAGGGGTTTATATACCCTACTTTCACACGTCTTCAAGTGGGTTTTAACCCATTTTACCACAAAATCATCATTTTTTCCCAAATTTGTAGTAAATGGGTGTCTTATTCGTTTATTGGAGTGTTTCATAGCTTTTCTTATCAAAAAGTGAATGCAGTAGTACCCACATACATTTGATAGTATCCCTTGAACTGGTTTTCCAAACGTTTTCTTCCACTTTCCACAATTTTTCGAGAAAAAGTCCAAAAATCCTTTCTGAGGTTCACTTCCACTACTATCCATGAAATGGGCAAAGTTTCTATCATCTATCCATAAAGCGACCCAATGTTCACCACTATCACTGCTTGGAGCGGTATTCCATATAAAAGAACAAGGTAGTCTAGTTATGACGGGGTGGTGGTCACTTGGGAAAACACCACAAAAACTTTCTCTTGTTATGCGGCATGAACGGAGAAATTTTCTCCAGCTGTATAGTAGAAAGAGACATTCAACAATAATTTATTAAAAATAAATTTAATACAGGAAAAGTCGGAACCAGATAGTTTCAATTGGGTACATGCGTCCTCCACGATCACGCAAAAGAGGGGAATTGGGGTAATTTATACGAATTTTGTATTTTTCATTGAAATACTTCTGGATTGTCGAATATTGCGACTTCTTGCCTTGTCCGGTCTGGATCACCATGTTTAGGAAACTGTGGTTTCGTGGAGTGGCATCACTGGAAAGAAAATATGGACGATTATTTACGATTTTTTGTTAAACTCACAGGCTCAATTCGGAATTGGTATCGACTGGGAGACCGTTGCATGAATTCCACATTTTCAGAATGTTTATACTGAGGAGATATTGATTGAGATCCTGGATTCTTTTGGCCGAAAGATTATCCAGACGTCCGAATTTTTCCATCAAGTGGGAAGATAGACACACATCAACAAACTGGAAAGTTAAAAGATTATAATTGAAAACAGACTGTTAATTATTACCCCAATGTCCGGTGGACTATAGTCGGTTGGTAGAACGATGGGTTGTTTAGTTCCAGGGAGCATGTTAATACGACCGCTCGGTAGAAAAGCAGGTGGAAGAATGATTTAATTATTATGCTTGACGACCGTGACATTTCGAAAACGGTCCAATGTAAACATTGCATCGGATTGCGCCAAAATCATGACATTTACCCCTCCAGTCGGTACTTTCTTCTTAAACCGCATCAAAAGCTGAGTACTTCCAGTTTGGATCATTTCCCAAGAATTTGAGGTATCAATGGGTGCAATGTTAAAAACGAAGAATGTGAAGCCGTTTCGGAACATTTTGTATGTAATTTTAGGACAAGTCTTATTTGAAACACATCCAAGTTCTTCATACAATCGGGCCAAAGTTTGAGCATAGTCCTTGTTGTCAAAGTCGCATTGAATTGGTTGAGGTGGATACATTGTCCCGGCAGCATTGAGTTGAATTTCAGAAACATCGAAGTGGTCAAACTTGAGGGAGTCTTTGGATATAGAAATTTCCGGAGAAAGAAGTCCAACGATTATTCTTCGCGGGACGTGGTCGTGGAAAATAGTATTGAAAGGAAGTTCAAATCTTCCTTCAGATACTCCAATTACTTTGACAACTGTCTGGGTAAATGGATATTGGGCTGGGGTAGTTCTCAGGCGGTTCTCGAGAGCGATCGTAGCTGATGAGACAACATCTATTGCGCGCATGTGCAATTTCATATCAGAAACTTCCAACTCAGCAGTTTTTCCAGTAGTGGACTCCAGACAAAACGCATCCTTGTTTCGGTAAAGATCTATTTGAATGTTAACGTGTGGGATCAAAAGTCTCTCCGTTTGGAAGGGTTCCAGAAGAAGAGGGGCATACAAATCGAGAAAGGACTTTGATGACAATGATCTTCCATCCGTGCTAGTGGGATCGTTCCAGCCGGCAGTTGTTAGAAATCCTTCTTTGGTTTCGTCATTTTCTCCAAGCAATGTTTGAATATAGCTTTTGTAGGCATAATGATCCGAGTCATACAGGGGAACACTGTTGAAGCTCACTTTTACTTGGTCGAAAAACGTTGCACCAATAAAGTTTGCGTATTTGACAGATGGCGGTGTCGTTTTTTCGTCGGTTGTTTCATTTTTAAGTTTCAACTTGAAGCTGATGTAGGTTTTGTTGAGTTGGAAAAAATTTGCACTATCATAAACATTGAAAGTGTATGGTCATCCATGACCCTTTATTGAAGGCTACTTGGCTTGGTGGAGTGTCAAAAAGACATATGTTTGCTGGAGCACTTGGTCCGCTTCTCGAATCCATTAGTTTTGCCATTTTCCAAAAATGTCTCTCTTGCGCGATGTATTCTTTGGTATCGACCTCTTTTTAGTAGACTTCCGTTTTCGAGGGGTAGCCTTGCGTTTTCGAGATTTTCTCACCTTTTTCGGTCTTTTTGTAGTTTTCCGCTTCCTGCCAGCCGTTTTTCTTCTTCTTCGTCGACCACCAGTTTGGCCAAGTTTAGTAATAGCACGATTGACCAGAGAATTATAGGAGTTAGAAGCGTTTTTTGACACGGACTGTTTGAATGAATCACCAGCCGCCACGTCGTTTGCAACACGAAGTGATGAGTCCATGACCTCTCGACCGACCGAGACACCCAAGCGTTTTAGCAGGGGAACAGCAGAAATGAAGAGTTTTCCGAGTAATTGCGAGAAAGGGCCGTTTCCGCGTTGGTAGATACTTCCGGCACGAAATCCACCGGAACCAGTCTGATTACCGTCATTTTCGAAAAAATGGACCCAATCAATAGAATTATCAGGATCAAAATAAATATGCATAGTGTTAATCGAGTCTTGTATGTTGTAGAATAAGTGAAAGTGTTATCACCCATCAAATGTAACTTTGGTAGGACCGAAGTGAAGGACAACGACTATCTTTCCAGAGTTGAACGGAATGAAATGATCTCGATCGTTCTTTATTTGAATGCCAATACGGGTACACTCTTTGACACGAACAGGTACATATATTGGCTTTGTGAAGGATTGTTCGATATTTCCCTCATTTCCCGGACTTATGCTGATAACCTTCAAAAGTGGTGCTTTCATGTGACTAACCGTTTGAGGTTCGACAAGGTCTTCAGAATAGATATACATCAGATCCGACCCAGAAAACATGGGATATTGTCCATTTATGGGGAATTTCGTTGAAATTTTTTCTATTCCGAAAAAATAGCTGAGACGGTCCGAAAGTTCGATGCTTGATATGTTCTTCATTTGTTTGATAGTAACCCGATTAAACAACGAATTGTATTCAAAAAGAGTCGATGTGTGTTTTTCCGTAGAGTTTGTTGCAGTATTCACACTTTTCGAAAATGTGTGATTAAGAATATCAATCAGCTGATTTGGTGTAGAAAATGTACATTTCTGTACTCTACATGGATACACCGTTTTTCCGGCAGTAACGAAAAATTCGTTCTCCAATTTTCCATTTGGTTCACGAGCATTTGATATCAAATCATGAGATGTAGGGTAGATGATTGATGATAGGGCTACTTCATATGGTTTTTTGAAAACCAATGTTGAAGGCAGACGGGTTTGAAAGTTTGAAATTGTTGAACTTTCCTGCGCATTGGAGACAAGTGTAACATAAAAGTCACTCATTTTCCTTGATTTTCGGATTCGGTAAGAGATAGCCAATGCACGAGCCAAGAATAACAAGCCAGTGTTGATGGTGCGTATAGTCAAGAGTACAAATTTATATAAGGCGACAAAACTGACAACATAAATGATTAAAACTTGTGAAAGAAATACAATTAAAGCCTTGGAACAGTTGGTTTTTTCACAAACCCACTTAGGACTATCCATTATGAGAGATTAAATCAGATTCTGGTAGCCAACAATTGAAACTATCACTATGTCCTTTAAAACTAACAAACACCTCACGAATACCCTTTTTAGTCCTTTTTCTTATAATTTTATCAATTTTAAGCAAATTATCAGGTTTATTATAAAGAACCATTTCTTCTTCGTACCAAATCCCATCCACTTCTCTTTCCAACGTATCGCACAGTATGTATACAGGAATGTCGTAATTCAAAATTTTGACGACTTTGAAAACCTCTTCCGTCCACTTTGCACGTGTTCCTTTGGCGAATGGAGAATTTTCCAGAAGAATCCTGACAGTATCACCAATTTTATACTTTGGAGAATATTTTGTTGGACTTCCATAAAGACGTTTCCAGACTTTTTCAGCATTTTTCCAGGTGACAAGTTCCGGGGTTGTCCCGATCGAGTCCATGTATGTAGTATTCAAACCTTCCACTATTTTCGGTAGTAATTCGAGCCACTCGTAGGATTGGGAAACTGTGAACCATTTTTCAAGTTTGTTCTTTATTCGCATAATGGCATTTTCCGCATAACACGCTTTCACATTGGTGTTTTTGGGATTCATGTGGACGATAGCAAGTTCCTTACACAAGTTTCGAAAGTGTTTTCCCATAAATTCGGTTCCTGAAAAGTTGGAAATAGTGTGATATTGGAAATAAAATAATTTACCTTTATCTGTATACAGACGTTTCGGAATTCGTAGTGTCTTCTCCAAAATATCTTCATATGCTAGGGTGACCGACATACATTCTTTGTTTTTCAAAGGGCGTGCAAACACAAAGCGACTGAAACATCGACCACTACTAGTATGTAGCAAAAACCAGAATTGTACTTTTTGAGAGTTGGAAGCATGGCTAGATCTGCCATATGGTGACTATCCGGACCAGAAGCAACCATGGGTTGTGAACAATATCTTTTGTTTATTGAAATGTCGAGTGTAGGCATCATTTGAGTGCAAATAAGCATTGACGTCTTTTCTTGTTATCGTAGGGTCAATTTTTCGAGCTCGGGAGAGAAGGCTTGTCGCGCCACGAAGTCCAGTCTTTGGATCATGGTACAACCTTTCAAGGAGTTTTTCTTTTCTTGGCTGGTGTACCTCCATTACTCCAGCGTTTTACAGCAAAATTCCGGGGTGTGAAGCGGGTTTGGTATTTTCTTTTCGGGTTAAGAATATATTCTTCAGGAAAATTGGTTTCACTCAAGTATTGTGACAGTGCTCGTAGCGATTCCGAAGGGGTTGAAATTGGATTTTGATTGGAAAAATCTTCGAGAATTCTTTTCACATTGTACAAGGGAATCAATCGGTTTCTCAAAAGAAATGCACCAGTCCGCCCATCAACTTGAAAATAATTTGGGTGGCGCTTAAAGTGATTCCGGAGTTTCTTTTTACTTTCTATTATCTTTCCAATGGTAGAGATTGAAGGTGGAATGACGGGTAAAGGAGTAGTAGCAGGAATAGTACCATCTGAACTGTCTGAGCGGTCACTGGCAGCATCATCAAAATTACTGGAAGCATCCGCGAATACTTCGTCTTCTAGGTTTTCATCAAATTCGGGTTGTTTTTCCACTTCTTTCTCCTTTTCCACTTCTTTTACCGCATTTGCTTCATTGTTCCTCTTTTTCACCAAAGATGATATTTGTTGTTGCAAAAGTGAGAGTTTGACATCATTTTCCATAGGAGCCTCCAATATTTTGTTGACTGAGTCATCCGCAGGGTTTCGATTTTTGACCAGATCTTCATGTTCTTCCACAGATAGGAGTACGTATTTATTGTAGGACATGTTCCAGAATAGAAGAGGCAGCAGAAATTAGGACTGGCAACAGGACAGCAATTGGAGTACCACCAGTTTGAACAAGAAACTCGCGAGTTTCGTCAATATTCCGGAGTGTTGATAGGCGTCGCAAGTCTTGTGAATACCGTTCAAGTCGTCGAACGTTCTTTTGTGAAATATGGACTTTTCCTTTCAAAACGTTATAACCAGTTCTACCAAACAAATTAGCTTATTATCCGGAATTGCATTTATTAGAGCAATACGAGCATTTTTGTCAGAAGTTGCCGAAAGAGCCATAATTTCATTAAAAGTCTTCAAATCCCAATGGGCGCACTTATTTCGGGACGAAGACATGAGTAATATTTCCAGGAAGTATGTTATCACGATAGCGAATTTCGTCTGGACAACTTTTGTGAAGGTCGATCAGCAAATAAGTATAAGGTTGACTGGTCGCGTCAGAATAAATAGAGAGAAAAGTGTTACAGCCACCAGGCATAAGCTGGGAACCCAAACAACGGACACTCGATTTATCGGAATTATTCTTGAATAGAATGATGTAACTTGCTTGGAGGCGGAGATTTCTTATAACTTTTGAGTAGAAAATGGTATGAAGTAGGAACATTACGGTCATATCATAGTGATGGGCCAAAACTGAGACAAGTCGCTCCATTCCTGACTTTTGGTCGATTTTTGTCATCAAATCATCAATTACCACCATAGCTTGATCTTTCTTATATTTCTTCAATTCATCAAGATTTGGTAGTCCTTCCCTCAAAATGACATCTTTTCGATTTTTCATCGAATCAGGTACACTTTCGAATGCATCATAGTACCAGAAACATATCTTGCTATCCACATCAAAAATTGTATTCATTTGATCGACAATTTTCCTTGCCAACGTGCTTTTTCCCTGACCACTAGGGCCGACAACAAGAATAGTAGATTGCCACGCGAGCTTAACCATGATGAATGAATAATTTTCCGATTTTTTTTTTCATTTTTGTTCCATTCGATGCGAAAAATTTCTTTTAATTTTTCGATAACTGGAGAAACTCATGAATTTTCCATTTTATTGCCTAATTTCCGATATTAACGTATTTTCCAACAATATTCACTAAAATATGTGATGGCCGAACTCTCCCGTAAATCGACATGGCCTATGTTTTCCCAGTCCCCGGCCACGCGCAAGTACGTAGGTACACCACGAGCATTGCGGCCCTTTTCCCCTTTCTCAACTATTTCATCATCACCTTCTTCGCCCATCTGTCTGTTTGCCCCCCCCCCCCCCTCTGTCTGCATTGACAACACAAATGACGCCACATTGCGGACTTGGAAAATATATTTATTAACAAATTAAGAAAAAGCATATTATTTATGACGATACCCGAATGGGAGGGTAGTTCCGTCAGGGAGTACACGACGCTTATCAAAAGTATATTTAAAAGACTTTTTAATGTTTCGTCCGTAGACTTTGTGGTCGCGATCTCTCCTCATCGTGAATTGCGGGATCTGCATCACCGTCCTATCTTCCACTTCTTCCAACACTTCATCCACCATAGTCTTCATTTTGTCGAATGTAACCATCTTGTCGGCCACAGAATTGAGCACGATTCCCTTGGCCTTGCACACGGTCTGGAAATAAAAACTTAGAAAAATTATTTTTTTTTGGTAAAACTTACGCGAATCTGACCATCCTTCAACTGGTCCTTGAAGCAATATGTTTTCGGACCCAGCGCGACGAACTCCGTCATCTCCCCCTTCAACTCATTGGTCAATTGACCGAGATATGGACCAACTTCATCCTTCAATGGGTCTTCACATCCTCTCGGAACTCCATAAATTAGAGAGTCGGTGTCTGAAACAGAAAATTCATAACTAAGTACAAAAATTTGTGAAATTTACCGGTGTATATGAGATTCTTGGCTCCAACCTTCTCCATGAACTTGTAGAGTCGAAGCCGGGGCGTAGGCGTCTCATAGGCGGCAATGTGTACAGCACTTGTTTTCAGACTTTGCAGAGTCTCCTTTTGCTTCCGGTACTTCACGACAATGACGTCATTCACTGGCCGAACGTTGACGATGACGACGGACTTGTCATAGTAGAGCTTGTAGAACACGGCCGGTCAATAATGACCTTGGTGTGCTCCCGGTCTACTCCCTGGGCCAACTTTCCCACTGGAATATATTTTTGAAATGATAATAAACTGAAAAAACTTACGAGAGAATTGACCATCAGCTTGGACGAAGCTCTTCTTCCAACGTTCTTGACAAATCGACTGTGATCATTGAGATCGATATGCTCCTTCTCCATATATCCTTTGCAGAATGCCTCCTTTTCTTCATCGGTCTTGACATCTTCTGGCCAACCAGAGCTGTACTGAAATTGAAACATGTTTGAAAATTAGTTTTTGAATGAAACTTACAATCTTCTCCTGAATCATCTGGTTCACATACGAGGAGAAGAGTCCACCTTCTCCTTTATCGTTATTCCCGACCCAGTATTTGAAGTAAGTACCCTAAAATTATTTTTATTTGTAAGAAAATTTCTTTTGAAACTTACATGGTAGACCTCGGTGATTTTGTATCCGCGTTCCAAGGCATGCTCGAGCTCGACGGTGGTGTAGACACCTGTAAATGCTCTCTCTTCGTCAGTGTGATTGCAGTCCAACTGGTTTTGCTCCTTGGCACATTCTGAAAATGATGGAAAAAGTTATAAAATACCCCTTATTACACTTACTTTTGCAAAGACCGAAGACAAGTTTTCCAGTAGATTTGTCTCCAATGAGTGGAACTTCAAGATCATCGGGGGCCAGAATCTTGCAACTTAGAAATCCACAGAATGGAATGTATCCTAGTTTATCTAATGGGCAAGGGATTTCAGACACTGGAATTTCTGTTGGTCGACCAATTGGGAATACTTCATGCTTCATCACCGCAGGATACAAACTAAAAACTGTTGATGTTTTGAAAAATAAAGATTTAATTTACCTGTTAACATCCAAGAACATTATCATGACAAGTTCATCGTTCTCGTATAGTTTGAAGACTTCGGTTCTTCCACCGACAAGGGCTCTTTCCATTTGGAGAATACCCTGAAACCGAATTTTGTCTAAAGTTCAGAAAATAAACACTCACTCTAGCTTCGTATCCTTCATAGAATTCAGCCATCTCCAGATTTTTGTTGAGTTCTTCTTTAGCTTCACATTCCCAGACGACCTTGACTGGGTACTCCTTCTCGAGCTCGACGATTCGCTTCTGGTCACGTTCACGAATTTCTTTGGCTGTGGAATCACCGATGATGGATTCGTCAGAGTAGGAACAGTCATGGGCATGATAGTAGCACCCCTAAGACAGAAAACTTTATTTTTGTGGAAGAATATGACTTACATTAAACTCGATGATTTGCCCTTCGGGATACGCCTCACACTTGTCGATGAAGCCGTCCACTCGGTACTTGCCGACCTTCTTCTCTCCATATGTGGTCGAAATATCGACTTGAACACCTTCTTGTGACCAATCCAGGCAAGGTGTTTTTGACTGACTATGGAATGAGTCATTGCAGCTCCGGGCCTTTGCATCTAACCCAATTGGTCTGTCGGGGTGAAGATGGTTCCGACGAAATACTTTCATCGCGGCGGAGGCGGCGGTGACCGATTTATAAAGGATCAAGACTCGCCTGTCTGTCTTTTAGTCTTGGTGTGTTTCTTCTAACACTTTGATATGTTGCAACATATTTATTAAATAGTATAAATAGTCGGTATAAGAGAGGTGCCAAGAGGCAACCTACTCCGACCGATGCGTATGCATAAAAGTGAGGAAAAAGGCCGTTCGTACGGAAAGATAGTGGAAAGTGTAAACAAGAGGGGTCATTGGAGATAAATCATTCTGCGCGCTGGCAGGAACAACAGAATAATAAAAGAATGACAGGAACGTATTTTGCCCTGTCACATCCCCGCTTCTTAGGAAAAGATGGTTCGTCCTCGAACCACAAAAATGATTGATGGAATTTTGAATTCGAATTAGAACCATTTCCCCCCAAAAAGTATAACAATTAGAACAATAACAAAACAAAGCTTTGCGGGTTCTCCCTCCTTTTCGAATAGCTACTTCGTCCCTGAAGTCTCATATCCCATGGAATGATATGAAAAATCTAGTTAGAAATAGTTACACGAAAAACCTTAACATCCCAAAGAATAAACACAATGTACTAATATTCTATCACTAAACTTATAAACTAATACGTCGGAAAAAGTCACTCTCAATAACTGATACTCTAACTCGATTAGTGACAACGACAAAACACTAAGAATCTGAGATACAATAAAATCAAATGAAACTCGACAATACAAAATAGTGAAAATCAAACTAGGAATGTAACTCTCAAAAGATTACCATACAATTCATAAGTTAACAATGGACGGAGGTCCCAACTCAAAATCCATTGGTCTCAAAACTAATCCTACTCGATAATTACCTAGGTGTAGAGATGCCTTAACAATACACTAGAATAATTTCTTTGGGGTGGTAACGCCTACTACTCAGTGGATCAAACTTTTCGATAATTGTTAATGAGAACAGAACTTATGATTGCCAGTTGAGAAGTCAGCATCCGACGGTTGACATCACAGCATCCGCATTGGAGATCAGCTCCGGAAAATCGGCTCACAAATAATAGAAAAAGGAATAGTAGAACGGCAAAACAGAGGGAATAAATAGACGGTTCGGTACCCAGGTGTAGCGGTAAAACTCGGGAGCACCGAGGAATATGAATCCTTGACCGAGAGTTCACGGATAACTACTGATTATAGGCGAATCAGTTGAAATCCTACTCTTAGGAACCTCCATATAAAAGGATCAAGACTCGCCTGTCTTGTCTTTTAGTCTTGGTGTGTTTCTTCTAACACTTTGATATGTTGCAACATATTTATTAAATAGTATAAATAGTCGGTATAAGAGAGGTGCCAAGAGGCAACCTACTCCGACCGATGCGTATGCATAAAAGTGAGGAAAAGGCCGTTCGTACGGAAAGATAGTGGAAAGTGTAAACAAGAGGGGTCATTGGAGATAAATCATTCTGCGCGCTGGCAGGAACAACAGAATAATAAAGAATGACAGGAACGTATTTTGCCTGTCACAGATTCCTCGAAGAGACAAACATTTGTCATTGCCTCAACTCCCTTTCGAAGGTGGTCATTGCGGTAGCAAGAATGTATACATCATTGTAGCAATACTTCTGGAGTTCTTCGAAGAAGTTGAATGTTTGACCTTCTTCTCTTGCTTTGGCCAAATATTCAACAAGTTTCTTTCTGACAGAGGAAGACTTATTGTCCAACGCGTAGTACTTGTCGTCTGGAATCGGACCGACGTAATCAAAGTTTTCCTCCTTGATGACAACACGGGGAAATCTCTGTAATGTCAAAATTTATGGTATGGTAGTATGTTTTGACTCTTACCCTTTGATCGAATCCACTTCAAAGGCTTTTTCCAACTGCTGAGAGACTCATGGTGAGGTATTTCAACGAATCCACCAAACGAACTCCTTTGTGCTTGAGGTAGATAAGTTTGCTTCCTTCAAGGCATAATTCCGGTGCCGATTTGTTACTTGCAATCAATTCCTCGAGTATAAACTGGCCATCATACCTAGAATTTTATATGGAAAATGTTTTTTGTTAAATCAAAAACTCACCCAGAAGCATTGTGGGCTACCAAGACAAATCCTTTGTTCCTCTGACTGAACATCCATTTGTTCATTTCTGCTTTCACGTCAACTCCTCGATTTTTCCGGCGTGACACACTCTATTATCTTCAACCGACCTTCTGGAGAGCAATTTTCACATTTTTCATTCAACCCAGCTTCGACAGTTTTCGGAATGTATTTGGAGCATTTCGGGCAACAGAGAACACATCTGAAGAGCACTGGCTTTGGTGTCCGAGTTTCCCGGAAGAACTCTGAAAATGATACATTTAATGAGTCAAAAATTTAATTTTATCAAACCTCAATGTCATAGTTATCCGCGGAGTCGAGTCAGGGTGCTTTCATTCTTTGGACACGGGGGCATGGAGCAGAAGTGATATTCTTCAGCCAGACATTGGCATCGCTGACAATACTTGTGGCCGCATTGGTGAGGTACAGCATTTTTGTTTAGTGTAGTAAGGGGACTGACACTTTTTGCAGAACTTGGTGTACTCACAACGACTTTTTCCACCTCGACTTCCTGGAAAAAACTTTTCTGTTTCGTAAATACACAAAATTATACCTTTTTCAAGATGGTTGTCGTAGCAAAGTTGGGTCTTGAAGTGAAGGTGACAGGATCCACATTCAATGGAAAGTTCTTGGCCTTCTTCCGGTTTTGGACAATTGGGTTTTCCACACAAACGATGCAAAAGTTTGCAGTTGTAGTGTGATGCAGCATTCTGATACTTTGTGAGACACAGACAACAATAATATGATGTATTCAGGAGATTACAGACACTTCTGACTCCACTGAAATGTCCTTTAGCAAGATAAAGGACCAAAACATTGTCTTGACCGACGAATTCTCCACAGAAGAATGGGATGGTGGAATTTTCTTCGAACACCCAGAATTTGATGGCTGCCAGCAAAAACAGTTTCTTGGAATTTCTGGATGTCATAGTAGTCAAAGTCTTGGGTTTTGTTATCCCAGCTTCCTAAATTATTTTTCAAGTTTTCAAATTTTCAATGAAATACTTACATCTTTCATCTTTTGGATTGCCTTGAAAACAACTTGGGAATTATCACGTTGTCCTCTGTTCATTGAGATGCTCTGTCGGTAGCGCTTGCCATCCTCCTTCGACTTGGATTTCTTGTACTGATTCCACATGTGAGCCTGGTAGAGAGCACTGACGAGACAATTGTGGGTGACTGAAAGATTAAAATTTCAAAAACTCGTAATTTTAAAAAGCTTTTACCATTATTTCTCATAATGTTGGTACTTCCTCGTTTCTTTTTCCCAACTTCTTCCTCCACTTCTTCTTCTTCTTCTTCTTCTTCTTCCTCCTCATCCTCAGCCTCATCGTCCTCGTCAGAATCCTCTTCAGCCTCATCGTCCAAGAATTCACAAACCTTCTTCTTCTTCTTCTTGGTCTTCTTGGAAGATTTCTTCGATCTCTTGGCTTCTTTTCCGAACTTCAATTCCAGAATGTGACCTGTTCCGAACTTTCTTTTTGTACCACTTCCCGTGACTGGGTGATGTAAGTGATACGGGCGGTGATTCGAGGAATTTCCAGATCGAGAGGAGATTTTCCGGATTGAGCCATCGTCTCCATATTTCTCACAATGTCGCCGGTTTTCAGTTTGGAGATGTCCTTGAAGGCGAGTCCAACACTTTCCAGAATTTCGTCCGACTCGAAGTTTACTCCGACTCTGGTGTTCCGATGAGTTCGTCGAATTGGAGCATGCTTGTTGATGAGTGAGATGATGTCATCGGCAAAAAGTTCCGGACCTTCCGGGTCAGTAGTAATACTTCTCGGAATTTCCAATTCCAAAGTGACGTTGGTGACAAGTCCTTTGAACTTTCTTTTGCCGCCTTCCACCACTTTTCCCAACTCTTTTAGAGATGCTCCGCCCACTTGATCCTACAAAACAGTATAAAAGTCAGGTAGAAACTTTAAAAACTCACTATTTCATTGCCTCCTCCATCCGCTTGTTGATTTTCTCCGTCATTTCCCTCCATTTTGAAGTACAATTTTCACTGTATTGTTGACGATTCAGCGAAATCTGGAAAATGAATTCATCGAATTATGTGGCACCTAAGAAGGTTATGAACGACTCGGCTACCTCGTACTTTGTACAGCCCGAAAACTACGATCAAAACGGAATGGTGAGAGTTTAATTTCAAAAGAAAATTTTAAAAGTTGGAATTTCTAGATCACTTCTACTATCGAACCAGTGGTATTTCAACAACAAACAACAACAAAATCGGAGAAAAGATCGGAATGCATTGTCTTCAACTTTGCAAAAGGCTCGGGACCGACTATAAACATTCAAAAGTGTTAGCAAGGAGCATGATTGAGCGTTATGTTGTAATAATTCAGACAACCACTATGCAAACAAAAGTACCTCTTTGACCATGCTTTCATCCTTTTTGACCTTTACAACCACTATATTAATATAATTTGAGGATTGTTACATTTTTCCACTTATAGTTTCGAAACTATTCGAATATATATATTGATGCATCTGTAATATTTAGGCTCCGCCCACTATAGTGAGGATCAGTTATCTTCATTTCATTCATTCATTCGTCCACTGGTTGTTGTTTTTTTTCTCTCTCTCTCTTCTTTCGCAAAATAAATTATGTTTATTCATTTCTATTATTCTAGAAAAATGCCATTCGTTCGTAACGAAGCTCCAGCTGTTGTTAAAGATGGTGACAAGTTGAAAGTACTCACAGTTAAGAAGCACTACAAATTTCCAAAAGATGAAGAGGTGGTCGCTGAAACTCCGAAAAACAACTTCTTGCCGAAAACTCCACTCAAAAGAAAGCGTGAAGACAAGATCGAAAACGATGAAAACCGGGATCCAAAGAAAATGGTAAATTTATTATATTATTTTTTGTTCTATTGTGAAAGTTTTTAGGAATGGATCCGATCCAAGGCGAAGTCCGCAATCATCCCAGCTGAAACTGCCGCTGTCTTGAAACCAGAGTATTTGTTCAAGGAGACGGGACCACTCATCATCTATCTTTGCAATGCCTGCAAGAAATTCAATTCCGCTCGTCCAATGGAAACTATCGAGGAAGGAATGACTCAAATTCGTAAGTTTTCACTCAAAGCTACTTCTTTTTTACTTAGAAACTACTTATTTTACTCTTTAAAACCTAATAATTTCAGCTTTGGCAATGTGCACTGTCTGCCGCTTCCACCACAACCAACAAAGAAACTTGAAGTTCTTCCAACACGAGCTCCCAGCTGTCAAGAAAGAATACAACCTCTGAACTACATGCCTACGCCTATCGACTTCCAACTACCATCCATTTGAATATCCTTCTTTATTTTTTAAATATATCATTCTTTTCTACTTTTTCGTTATTTTTTCTTTTCATAAAGTTAATAAACTACTTACTCAACAAACAATCGTCCCCTTCTTTTTCAAAAACTTGACGAGGGCACATACAGGTAGTCCCAACGATGAGTTGCAGTGTAAACTGAATCATGCTCACCATGGCCCTGCAAACAAAGCAAATTATGCGACATTTCTATAACGTTTAGGGCAATTAAGGATGGCTCATTCTACTTCTTCGCCATTTTTTAAATATCGTACTCCTTTTCGTTTTAGATACCGTACCTACCGTTTTTCAGACGTTGTCAGAATGCTCTTTTCTTCTCCCCAGCAAATTAACCATCTGAATTCTGTTCGCTCTCGTCCGACTTCTTTTCAGTTGTCTCGGAATCAAACACTCATCCGTGATTGTGTGAAGGCCCGGTTCCCTACAATCGCGGTATAGTATTTTTAGTTATTTTTATGAAAATAAACATACAACTTTAGGAAAACCCTTTCCACATCATGCTTGAAGCTCCAGGAGGTTGTGGAAAATCCACAATGCTGAAAATCCTCCGCCAGGATATCAACGCCTTTTTTGGATCGGAAAACGCCTGTTTGGTAACGGCCTTCACTGGTGGAGCCGCATTCAATGTTGGAGGAAACACAATTCACTCCACTCTTGGTGTTTCTGTAAGTTTTTACATTGAAATTTTAAAAATCATTCTGGAAATTTTTAGCCGAAAACTGGAGAGGAATTCAAAAGAATGAATGACTCCTTGAAAGCCAAACTCACGGACCTATTGAAGGATGTGAAGGTGCTTTTTATTGAAGAAATTAGCTTGGTTAGCGTCGTCCTTTTGACCCAAGCCTCTGTGCATCTCCAGATTCTGAGGAACGATGGAAGACCATTTGGAGGACTCTCAGTGATGGTTTTCGGTGATTTCATGCAGCTTCTCCCTGTCCAACATCCGCCAGTTTTTGGAGGTAATTCATCGTGAAATTTTTCTGAAAATATTTCAATTATTACAGATTTCCCGCCGATAATGAAGGCCCGTTGCGAAATGCTCGTTGAAAACGTGTGGGATGAACTATGGAAACTCTTCACAGTCTTTCATCTGACTCGGAACATGAGAGCTGAGCAGGAAAGAGACGCCGACATGCTCCGAGAAATTCGGTATGCCGAAATTTCCGAAGAGACAAAGGAGTTCCTCAGGAAGAATTGTTTATTGAAAGACACTTTTCCAAAAACGATCTTCGAAGCGTTGGACCAACTGCAATCCGAGAATCCTGAAAAGGAATTTGTGGTGTTGGGCACTAAAAACACCACCGTGAATCAATTGAATACTTATGTAAGTTTTAAAGTATTTTGCACCTCTATGATATAAATTTTAGCGTATCCGAAATATGGAAGGGAGAAAGAAATTCCCTATTCGCTATATCAAGGATGACGAAGTTGTTTTGGCGAGGTTTCACGAAACAAGTAAACATCCACACTCCATGGACCTGGCCGTCGGATGTAAAATAATGCTCACAAGCACTCTAAAGAAGGAGCCAGGCCTCTATAACGGCCGAGTGGGAAAACTTTTGGAAATCCAAGACAAATTTTTGAAAATCCAGTAAGCAATATAACTTTGAATTTTCGAAACGTAGTTTAAATACTTACAGATTCGACTCCCAAACCGTCATTGATGTTGAGAAGGTATTTTTCGAGAATGCCGGAAAACGTTGGAGCCAATATCCGGTTCAAGCAGCAGAAGTGATGACGGTCCATATGTCTCAAGGAAAAACATTTGATGGCGTCATCTTCATCTCCGAGAACTTGTTCACTGGAGGCTTGGCATATACGGCTCTTTCGCGATGCCGTCAACTCCGATTGTGTAGACTCACATCTTTGAGAACGGAGGAGTGGGTCGCTCCGGAGGGATCGAGTGAGGAATATCGGCGACTCCAGAAGCGACGATACCTGGATATGATGATTAATGATTGATTATTTACCATTTTTTCAAATTTCTCACTAATTACGCTGACATTAAATAAATATGACAACTACTTTACACTGTAAACTTGGTGCCGCGGGTGACTGGGGGGTGGGCGTACCAAAAAAGGAGTCATTCGGAGCCAAATACCCACTCTGTGGTGCCACAACTCCTTTTCTACAGTTTTTTTTTTCAATTTATTTTTTTTCCCATTTTCACTTTTCTAAAGTTTAGCTTCACTAAAACATAGATTTTCAGTAGTAATGCCTTCGTCTCAAGCTAATGCGAATCTCATGAGAAGAACTCTTCTCACCCACATTGACGTAAGTTGAATATCTAGGATTTTGTACCTTATTGCTGTTTCTTAGATGCTCAATACAACCATCACTGATCTTCGCCAGCTGTTATCGAGAGCGCAAATTGGCAGAAATGTAGGGTGATATAATCTTTTGATTAAAACTTTTTCGTTTACTTACAGGCCGCGCTTCGAGGACTGGAGACAGTCCGCGGACTTCTTCGCACCAAAACCCGTCAAGTACAGGAACTCCAGGCGGAAAGAGATGCCTTGGTAAGATTATATTTTCTTAATCGAATAATATAATGAACTTTCAGGAACATCAAGACCTACGCCCTCGCTGCAACGTCTGCCGCGAATTGTTCCGAGCGAACACGGACAACACCAAGGCTCGGATTTATCGTGAGTTTCAAAAATTTGAAAAATAAAATTCTTACTTTATCAATTTTCAGCATGCGGCCACTCGACATGCAGCGGGTGCATCGATCAGATGATCACTCTTCGCAACTTGGAATCGGAGCGAGTCCTCGGAGGGGATCCAAGAATCAACCGACATGTAATCATATGCCCACAATGCCGCGAGAAAACAACGATGATTCTACCGAAGGCTGAAAAAATGTTAAGAAACTTCGCCGTCGAGCAGCAATAAGTTCCAATAACTCCCGTTTTTCATGTCTCCCCCCATCCATATATCCGTCCTGGAAAAACTTTTCTGTTTCTTGTTCTTCTTCTAATTTCTTCTTCTTCTTCATTCTTGTAGCTCTCCTGGAAAAATGTTAATTTCTTGTTATATGTTTATGTTATTTTTTCTTAAATCTTTCCATCCAGTTAAAATAAAACAGTTAAAAAAAAGAGTGGTTTAAAAAAATCTCCGTGAATCGACATAACGTCTCTCTATTCATTGAGTTTAGGCCAGAGGAGCGCGTTTGCATTGCGGTCGTACCGACCACTAGGCCAATAGGCCAGTTTGAACCAAGGAACACACAAAATGAGAAAAAAGTTTTATTTAAAGTGAAATAAAAAGTAATTAATAAAAAAGAAATTAATTCCAGAAGATCTGTAAATTTAATACTTATACCATTTCATAAAATACCCGTACACAACATATATTTTGTCAACACCTTTAGTGTTTTGGATTTTTTCTTTTTCTTTACACAGACACTTCCAGGTTCAATTCCAGATTCAATTTCAGATTTTTTGCAAAATTTCAGATTGCTCAGTCTTCATGTTTCTCCCCTTGTGTGTGTCTTAGCACACCCCCATACTCCTTTTAGTGAGGCGAGAGATGACTCATCGCGTGGAGGTGTTAGAGAAAGGGGGAGTTAGAGAAAGGGCGAGAGAGTGGAGAGTGCTAGAGAAAGGGGGGAGTTAGAGAAAAGGGGAGAGACAATGCATAGCGTGGAGGGTGCGAGAGAGTACACAAAGAGAGGAGGGTGTTAGACAAACAGAGAGAGGCTGTCGGCAGCGAGAGTTCGGAGAAATGACATAGAGGAGGGGGGGGGGGGATGTGCGCGCGCGCGTCGGAGAGGAGGACCATCATGGATATGGTCGGGAGCCAGGGCGGCCACGGTAGGAACCCATTCTACCAGACTACACTTTGGCAAAGATCAAAGATCAACTTATGTCACAGGAACCCCCCATACTTCTCTTTTGTAGGTGTAAGGTATGAACTGGATTGAGCCTGCGGTACAACGTTCCGATAATTCTTCTTATCGTCTCTGCGTCTCTCTCGCCCTCTTGCTCTTTCTCTCTCCCTCTCTTTCCCACACCTGTTATTGTCCCACTTTTTTATCTCCCTTCCTTGTTCTTCGCCCGCAGGCGCCAAAGATCCCGACCCCCTCACTAGTATATGAGGCCGAGCGCAAGCTCATTTAAGGCCGATCTTCTAGCCCCTAACTTGTTTTCTATCCCTTTTTCACCATCACTTGTTACGCCCTTTTCACCTTGCCTCGCCATTCTATTGTAAGCTTTCTAAGGTAGAAATAAATGAGTTATATAGCACACACCGTTTACTTTCGTCGCATAATACACGTGAACCTTACTTAGGTTTTGAAGGTTTTTTGAGGAATGTACTTGAAAGAAAATTATAAAACTTTCGAAAAAAGTCATAGCAAAATAAACTTTTTATGATTATTTTTGTAGTTGACAACATTTCTGTAACTCCACATACTATAGAGATAATCGCCTTCAAAGATGCGGTGGTTTGGACGCAGAAAAAAAATCGTTTTTGTACGGTCTCTCACCTTCTAGTATTGTAATGGTCGTATCTCAAAAGTAGGCGGAGCAATCAAAATGGGATCAACTACAAAAAAATGCTAAATTTTTGATTGAATATTTTTGTAGTTGACAACATTTTCAAAGATTCTCCCAATTCTGAGATATGGGCCTCTAGAGATGTCGCATTTAGAATGCAGGGGAGAAACGCAGAGAAACTAGACACTCTCCTGTTTCCGCTCGTTCTCTCACCTTTCAGTTTTTGAATGCACGTATCTTAAAAGTGGGTGGAGCAATCAAAAAGTGATCAACTACAAAAATGTGGTAAATTTTTTGCTTATTATTTTTGTAGTTCACAACATTTGTATAGTTCCACCCACGTTTGAGATAAGCGCCTTAAAAGATGTGGTAGTTTGGACGCAGCAAGAGGAAGAGACGCAGATAAACGAGACACTTTTCTTTTTTCGCATGTTTTCCCACCCTCCCATTTAAAATACGCGACTTCCTTTCTGAAAAGTTTAGTTCCGAAGAGCACGCGGTGCCAACCGTACAAATCAAAGAAAAAAAGACACATGAATTTTAATTTTTCAAATTTATTCAGTTGGTTAAGATATGATAAATTATAAAATTATGTTTCACCCTCCATTTCTGATCTGTCCTTGACTTCCGACTCCAAATATAATTATTTCCCGTCATCTCCAGAATCCACTCGTTGGTTCCGATGTCCTTATTGACGACGTCTCATCGATGAATCTTGCTTTCTGCTGTTTGCGGAAAGCCAAAACTTTTTCTCGATCCTCAGCTGGTCGTTCGGCGACGAGTTTTGCGTGGAGGAATCCTTTTACATTGCATTTTTGAGAGCAGTGTACAACGCTCTCTTCTCCTTAGTATCCGCTATCTGAAATTAAATCGGAAAATGAATAGATACAGTAGAGAATTACAGTACCGTGGAGTAAGAAATACAATTTGGCTTATTTCAGTTGACTTTAAGAGTATCACTGATTGCCCCCAGTGTAAATTATATATACACCATACAGAACAGAGATAGAGCTTCATTTTTTTAGTTGACAACTTTTTTGCACGGACACTTTTTAGAGAGTTATGGTCATTTGAAAGGGACAGCTCGAAAATTACTCAAGAATAACTTTGTCTATACGTAACTTGCTAGGTAGTGCTCGTATAAAAAAGTTGTCAACTACAAAAATAAAGCACCACTTATGTTTTGTATGGTTTCTTCATAATTTACTTTGTGGAACAATCAATGATACCCTAACACCCTCTCAAAATCGGTAATTTTCTACTAAAAATGGTGGAATTGAATATCTTAATGCGCTGTACTGTATAAACCAAACATGTCATGGGTCAAGCGTGGACAAAATCGAAACCTCTCTCGGATTGAAATTTTAAAAAGTTTGGAACTAAATTTTTGAATTCATAAAAAATGTCTACTATTTGACTACACTTCAAAATTTGATCAAAATCTGGTTAAACTTTTTCAACAGACTGTCATAGCAAAAGTGAACAAAATTTCATGATTGATGTAAAACTTCCAAAAAAATTCCTCTAGTTTCTATGTACTCAAAACGCTATTCCACTTATTGATTATCGTGATGTTATGTTGAATATTATGAAATATCGAGCTACTCACCTTTTTAGACCAGGATGCCAACAGACAAGCAGAATAACAGAAAATAATTAGAATTCATTAAAAATCAGTGAAGACATGTAACCAGAAACACGTCGATAGTGGATAAGAAATGAAGGGGAAAGAGAGCGATCGAGGAGGGAAGGCGTTTCTCTGCTTCTCTAACGCTCTCTACAATACACACACACTTTCCGTATTTGATCAGACGCTAGTTCTCTTCCATTCGGGTGGAAGAGAGGCCCGTGAAGAAGGTCAGTTGTGTTAATGGCAGTCATTTGATGACATTCATAAAAACAGGACCAGATTGTGACACAGATAGAGAAATAGAAGGGCACACAATGATCCAGCAGGACTTTGTTTACTTTTCACAGGGTCAAATTTTGTCCATATGAATTCAAATAATTTTCCCGCGAAACCGGAAGCTCAGTAAAGCGCGTTTGCACACGACTTGGCAAATTGCCAATTGAGTCGCCGCTCAGCATAATGCGACCCGCATGCGGGACTTATAACGTGGACACAGTAAGACGAACAATAGGGAGTGAAATTTTGGCTCTATAGGCAAAGAATGGTCCCAACCGCAAAGAACGGTCCCAACCGCAAAGAATGGTCCCAACCGCAAAGAATGGTCCCAAAATTTTGGGTGACCCAAATTTCCGAATTACATGGTCCCAACCGCTAAGAATGGTCCCAACCGCAAAGAATGGTCCCAAAATTTTGGGTGACACGAGTTTCAGAATTGAATGGTCCCTACCGCAAAGAATGGTCCCTCGAAATTGATACGAACAGCTTTTCACCATTCTCTTAGGCTTAGGTTTCTTAGAAATTGGTGAAAAAATTGACAACATCGGTTATTAATCGTATTTGTCAATTTTTTCCCAATTTCTAAGAAACCTAAGCCTAAGAGAATGGTGAAAAGTTTTTCGTATCAATTTCGAGGGACCATTCTTTGCGGTAGGGACCATTCTTTGCGGTAGGGACCATTCAATTCTGAAACTCGTGTCACCCAAAATTTTGGGACCATTCTTTGCGGTTGGGACCATACTTTGCGGTAGGGACCATGTAATTCCTTGGGACCATTCTTTTATTTTTTGGGACCGTTCTTTGCGGTTGGGACCATTCTTTGCCTATAGAGCCGAAATTTTTTGAATGAAGCTGACTTTTCTCCCATTTTTCTCGCTATTTTCGAAAAAACTTCGCACAAAAAATATCGAATTCAGCAAAAAAGACAAAAATAGAAATTTTTATATACAACATTTTTTTAAAAAGGTACATTTTTTGAATATCGCGATAATTTAACTCTACTTTTTTTGGAGCGCAGTTGCTTCATATTGACATTTTGTGATTTTGTTACTGTTTTTGATAGATTGGTTTCAATTCTAAAATCAGAAGTTAGAATTTCTCCGACCCAGAAGTTCAGTACTGAAAAAAAAGCTTTTTTTCAAAAATTTTCCGATTTTTTCGAAACAAAAACTTTATAAAATTGGTTATTATAGGTAAAATCAGACGTTTCAACACTCGAACACGCGTATCTCAAAAGTGGGCGGAGCTATCAAAAAGTGATCAACTACAAAAATAAGCGTCATTTTTGGGTAATTATTTTTGTTGTTAACGACATTTCTAAAAATTCACCCATTATCGAGATATGCGCCTTTAAAGATGGAAGTTTGGAGGCAGCAAGAGGGAGAGACGCAGAGAAACGAGACCCTCTCTTCATTTAGCACGCTCTCTCACCCTCCAATCTTTTTTCTTTTTACTCGCTCTCTCATAATCCGATATTTGAACCCGCGTATCTTGATAGTGGGCGGAGATATCAAAAAGTGTTCAACTTCAAAAATGTGTCAAATTTTATGTTGATTATTTTTGTAGTTGACAACAATTTTATAGCTCTACCCACTTCTGAGATATGCGCCTTTAATGATGGTAGTGTACAGACAGCGAGACGGTAAAAAAGGAGAGACGCAGAGAAATGAGATACCTTTCTCTTTTCGCACGCTCTCTTACCCTCCCATTTTTGACGCGCGTCCTACTTCCTTTTTGAACATTTTTTTAACCATACAAATAAAAAAAACACATGAAATAAAATTATTTAAATTTTTTTATGATAGTTAAAACAAAAATAAAATATACAATTAGGAGATCATGTGTAGAATTGCCCCGCGATCTGAAAAAATATTTTATAGTTTAAGTGAGAAAATTCGTATAATCTGTTTTGTTCTATGTATTTCATTAGAATTCGAAATCAACCAGCGGAAAAAAAACTAGTTTGTTTTCTCTTTGCGCTTATGAGTGACAACATTTTTCGAATGTGTTGGAATAAAC
Source organism: Caenorhabditis remanei (assembly GCF_010183535.1). Classification (NCBI taxonomy): domain Eukaryota; kingdom Metazoa; phylum Nematoda; class Chromadorea; order Rhabditida; family Rhabditidae; genus Caenorhabditis; species Caenorhabditis remanei. The sequence continues at coordinate 25,004 of NW_026526011.1, forward strand.
AAAGTTTTCCATACTTAAAACTATTAACATAAGAGGGTATTGTGCAGAGATGTTGGGAAGTGAAAATTTTCTTATCCGGAAGTTGGAAGTTGGAAATCGGAAGTCGGAATTAGATTTTTTCACTAATATTCAAAAAAAAGAAAAATCATAAAATTGCCGAAAATCAGTGGAAAATCAGTTTTTGGCTGAAGAATATTTTTTTTTCTGTCCTTTTAGACCATTTTCCATGCATTTCTGCGAAATTTACTTTTCCAAAATTCCACCGTTATAGAATGACGCAAGTCGGAAGTAAAATTCCTTATCCGGAAGTCGGAAGTCGGAATTCCCAACAACACTGTTATTGAGGTCAGATATGACATTGTCACATTGTAATGTATACATTTCGGCGAGTTCATTTTAGTACATCTAGAATTTTTTTAAAAGTTCTATAATTCCACTTTGGTAAAGTTTTTCTAGTATGCTGCTATTTTTAACGTGAGTTCGGAGTGTCTTTAGTGTTTTTCTATCAAGATTAATCGTCTCTACACAAATCAAGACTTACTGGCTTTGTACGCATCGTTGCACTTCTCTCGACTCATTTCCTCGACGTTCTCTTTTGGATCTTCCTGAACGCCTTTCTCGAATCCGTGTCCACTTTTTATTCTGTCTGTAACACTATTTATTTCCATATTAAACTAACATTAAAACAAAACTCACTTTTATGTGCCAACTCATCTTTCAGCTTCTCGTTTTCAGCTCTCAACTGTCTCACCAGAGTTTGGAAGGATTCATCTGAAAACATTAATGAGTTCGATATTTAGTTTTTCGTCAGCTTCAAATACCTTTTTTTAACGTCCAAATCACCAACCGTTGCTTCCAAATATTGATCCATCCATGTCTTTTCCTGCTCCAAAATCTCTCTTTCTAAAACAGAATTTCTGACTATTAGAGACGTTTTAGTTTAGCAAATTTCTCACCTTTCTTTTTCTAGGATTTTTCTGTTCTCGCAGCTTGGTGACCAATTTATCCTTCTTCGCGGCAATATGCTGCTGTGCTTCCTGGCAGAGTTCCTCTAAAAGTGATTGATTTATTTGAAATGCATTAAAGTCAAGTAACTCACTCACGTGATCCATTTGCTCCTCTTCATTTTTATCCCAATTGCACATTCCTGCATCTGAAACATTATCAGTATGAAAATAGTGTAATGTCGATATTTACGAAACTCACATTCCAATCTTATCAAGCTTCGAAAGTTGGTCATTGCTCCGCCCACTATGGCATCCAATTCGTGGTAATACTGTTCAACTGAAATTAATGACGTTATAGACCGATCTGAGTTGAAGAGCGACTTACTGTAATCCTTGCAGTTTCCACAGTTTGTTCCGAACAAGGGAGTCGTGGATAGCTGAAAATATGGAAGGTGACGGAATCAGAGGGATGATTAGGTAGACAGCTCAATATCCGTCTTCTTTGTACGGAAATGGAAAATTTGAGAAAGAAATTGCTTTGTTCACACGTTACTTGCTTAGGAGTGTACCATAGTTGTACGGAATGAGATTTTTTCGATTTTTGGAATCCGGAATCCGGAATCCGGGATCGAAATGAGATTTTCCATTTTCCGGAATACGGAATCCGGAACCGGATCCGGAATGACAAAAAAAGCCGGAATACCAGAATTTCGGAATCCGGTATTCGGAATGATTTAATGAATTTGCTAGACCAAGTCCTTTTTTCGAGCGTTTTTAATGATAAATAAACTTTAAAATTTCTTTTAAATATCAAAACTGAAAACGAAGTACAATAGTCATCTTTTCAACTCGAACAATTTTAAAAATTCAACTTCCCGATTCCGGAAATAGGAAACTCAAATAAACCGGAATCCGGAATCCGGAACCGGGATGAAAATTCACTTTTTCCGGAATCCGGAACCGGAACTGGAACGTCGAGAAAACATAGGAATTCCGGAATTTCGAAATACGGATTCCCGACAACTGTGGAGTGCACGTACAAAAAGTCTTATTTGGAAAAAAAGCTGCTAACTTTTTGGCGTATAAACCAAACTTGTCTCTACCGGACATGACCAAAATTGACATTTAACTTGGCCCGGGTGTTTGAAATTCAAAAAAAAAAAATTAACGAAATTTTGAAATTTTTCGAATTTTTTGAAAAAAACGTCGCAGATTTGACTATACTTCAGAATTCAAACAAAAGCTAGATATTGTTTTAAAATATAGGGTTTTTTTTAATATAAAATGCTTTTTAATTCGGAACATTTGGTCAAAAAATGAATACTTTTTCTTAAATCCGGGCCGAACCGAAATTCGTCAAAAAACTTTTTCCAAAATTTCCTAATCGATGTTCAATTTTATACTAAAATTCTACATAAACGTTATTCCAAATATTGATTTTCGTGCTGTCGTGTATGTTATGAAATACAGAACTACTCACCTTATTCAGCTGACGACACCAGCAAACAAGCAAAATAATAGAAAATAATTAGAATTCAATAAAAATCAATTACAAAAAATAGACCATTCAACCGGAAGAAAGTCATCGTAACATTGTATATGAAATGGAGAGGAAAGAAAGCGATCGAGGAGGAAAGGCGTTTTTCTGCTTCTCTAACGCTCTCTCCAATCACACGCACTCTTTCCGTGTTTTCTGCGTCTCACTGTTTTTTCCGCACGGCGAAGATAGAGACCCGTGAAGAAGGTCAGTTGTGTTGTTGGCAGTCGATATTTCAGAAAAGGAGGGCAGATCGTGAAACAGATTGAATATACACACACACACACACATTCTTTCCGACGCGTGTTCTCTGCGTCTCACTGTTTTTTTTGCACGGTACAGATAGAGGCACGTGAAGAAGGTCATTTGGTCGTCATTTGATGACATTCATAAAAAGGGGGCGAAATCATGAAACAGGTTGTGAAAATGAAGGAAACACGCAGAATTCTGAAATATCCTTGGGTTTTTGTTATTGTTTTTAATACTTTGGTTTTAATTTAAGAATCAGAAATTAGAATTTCTCCGGACCGGACATTTAGTACTGGAAAAAATTCATTATTTTTCGAACATTTTCCGAGAAGTGGCCAACAAAAAGTGTGTTGACAACATTTTTGAAATTCCACCTATTTTTGAGATATGCGGCTTTGAAATTTAAGTTTGCAGGCAGGGAGAGGGAGAGAAGACGGAATAGACGCGAAAAAACGAGTCACAGTTTTCTTTGCACGCTTTCTCACCTTTCAATCTAAAGATCAAGCGTATTTCAAACGGCGGCGGAGCTAAAAAAAAGTAGTATTCTACTACAAAAATGTGCTAAATTTTTTGTAGATCATTTTTGTAATTGACAAAGTTTTTATTATTACACCCATAACAGTCGACATTCATGAAAAGGGGGCCAAATTGGGAAACAGATTGTAAAAGAACACACAATAACTCAGCAGAAGAGAATTGTTTGAAATAATTAATAATTTGAGTTAAAGTGTTCCTTGGTTTTAGTTATTAATATTGTTTTTTGTACTCAAGCTCCAATTAAGGAACCAGGATTTGAGCCACAATTGCTGAAACATAATAAGTTTTTTGAATTCATTTCGAGAGGCTTATGTAGAACTGACCAAAAGATGTCATTTTTGCTTATTTTCAGTTAAAAAAACACGGCATTTCTCCACCAGACATTTTGCCACCAGACCCATAATCAGCATAGTCAACGCATGCTAGTGATGTGTGTTGTGGCGTGAACTAGCATGGCCTAGCCTAGTGAACGTCCAACCCCGAGGTCACACGTGGCAAGAAGATCTGCCTATATAAGACGTAGAGAACTCTTAGTTGTTGATTCTCACCATGTAAATAAATGGTTTTATAATTCCCTTCTCCTCCACCAAAAGACATAACAAATTGGCGATCAGGATGAGATCAACGAACCGACGCTCCGGGGACGCGCATGCCGGACGGGACCGTTGACTGGTGCGCACGGAGAAGGCCGAAGAAAAGAGATCCCGGTGGACAACATCGACAACAAACCAGCGGGAAGAAGGGTTGGAGAGTGACGAGCTCGAGATCATGGGATCACCCGGAAGGAAGACACCGTTGAAGAACCAGCAGCAGCACCGAGTGAAGAGGGATTGAGGTACTCGTGTTCAACGATTTCGACTGGTAGATTTCGTGTGGAAGCTGTGAGATGCATATTGAAATGACATCTGCTGAAGATCGTTGGCTGAAGATCAGAAGATCAAAGCAATGATGCGGACATGGGTCCAAAAGAAAAATGCTGTGGAGTCTAGCCAGCGGCTGTCGTGGAAGAACCGAAAATTCAAGACAGTAGACAAACGAACTTTCGTTGAAGAAAGGGAGGTGTTGTGGCGTGAACTAGCATGGCCTAGCCTAGTGAACGTCCAACCCCGAGGTCACACGTGGCAAGAAGATCTGCCTATATAAGACGTAGAGAACTCTTAGTTGTTGATTCTCACCATGTAAATAAATAGTTTTATAATTCCCTTCTCCTCCACCAAAGGACGTTTTCTCCCCATGAAGCCTTGGAAATTTTTGGAAAATGTGGTGACGAAATGTCCCGGAGCCGAGAACATCCTAATTTGAGAGTGTGACATGGTACAACTGTTTGTCTCACAACGTAAATGTTACACGGGATCGCACAGAGCTTTCAAAGCACTCAGTGTTTCTCGTGTTATTGACAATTTCTGGCATTTGCTTAATCGAAAAAATTTTCAAGATGTTGTTGCAAACTCAACGAGTCTATTACATTGTTCAATGGGTCATAATCCAAACGGTAACTTTATTGTACAGAAGCTCGTTGAATATGTCTCCATCGAAGAGTAGAAGGTTTTACTTATGAACATCATTGAAGGAGGGTTGAAAACTGCAAAGACATGTTCGCATGTCGTGTAATTCAATTGCCAGTGCAGGTGTTTATTATAATTTATTTAATGCATAGTAAAACATTTTATTACTCACAAGGGAAGTCTTCGGGGACGCCACATTTAAACGACCTATAAATTTGGTTACAGGTATGATATTTCCGACTACGTGGAGTCCATTTCTGCAGTCAAAACCTGTTAAATGTCTCTGCGAAATAAGTAATGAACTCTGAAACGTTTTATATGGTCAAACTTTTTCACATGAAGTTCATAATCGAAAAATAGTATTTGCAAGTTATTCTTATGTTTGCAACGTACGAGTACAGGTAAACCGCTGAAAACAAAAACGGGACCGCGCGGTGGCGTATATGCGGTTGCTCTGGAGTTCCACGTAAGTAGAATGAAGGAAAAACTTTCCCCTCCCCCGTTTCTAAAAAAATTCTCCCACCCTATGGGTGACGTCACCAGGTACACCTGTGTACCTGTCTGAAAAAAGGCCCGCACTGCCTACCTGAAAAAGACCTGTAATTCATCATACCCCTGTTCATAATTCCCAGTGAAGTAACTCACCTGTGCACCTGTTTTTATCTAACTACCTCTTTACCGTAAGCCTAGTTACCCGTACACGTGTATACCGTACGTCTACCAATTTGGAAAAAATTGTAAAAAAAACGTTTTTAGGATTATTATTGTTTCAATGATTAACTACCATTATTACGTTTTATATTAACCCAACCAACGTACGACTTGCCACCATGACGACTAAAATGAAATTATCCAGTTTTTGGCTATTTTATGAAACTCTGATTTTTTAATGAAATTCTGATTTTTTGATAAAATTTTGATATATTCTAGATCGAGATGATTCAAACCCGCGTCTACTATCTCTCACCCCGGATAAGTATAGACCTCACGCAGCGTAACTGACCGTGTCTAACCCGACCCGACACAGATAAGAATGGTGGGAGAAGTTAATTGAAAAGAAATTATCCTGGTTTTGAATTTTTATATAAAGTTCTGATACACAAAAATAAATTATCATGGTTTTGGATATTTTTATGAAATTCTGATATATGAAAACAAATTATCATGTTTTTGGATATTTTTATGAAATTCTGATATATGAAAATAAATTATCATGTTTTTGGATATTTTTATGAAATTCTGATAAATGAAAAGAAATTATCATGTTTTTGAATATTTTTATGAAATTTGGTATATTTTAGATCGGGAGGATTTAAACCCGCGTCTACTGAAGTAAACCTCAGCCCGGATAAGTATAGACCTCACGCAGCGTAACTGACCGTGTCTAACCGGAACCGACACAGATAAGAATGGTGGGAGAAGTTAATTGAAAAGAAATTATCCTGGTTTTGAATTTTTATATAAAGTTCTGATACACAAAAATAAATTATCATGGTTTTGGATATTTTTATGAAATTCTGATATATGAAAACAAATTATCATGTTTTTGGATATTTTTATAAAATTCTGATATATGAAAATAAATTATCATGTTTTTGGATATTTTTATGAAATTCTGATAAATGAAAAGAAATTATCATGTTTTTGAATATTTTTATGAAGTTCTGATATACAAAAATAAATTATCATGTTTTTGGATATTTTTTATGAAATTTTGATATATTCTAGATCGAGATGATTCAAATCCGCGTCTACTGAAGTATCTCTCAGCCCGGATAAGTATAGACCTCACGCAGCGTAACTGACCGTGTCTAACCCGACCCGACACAGATAAGAATGGTGGGGGAAGTTAATTAAAAAGAAAATGTCCTGTTTTTGGATATTTATATAAAATTCTGATATATGAAAATAAATAATCATGTTTTTGGATATTTTTATGAAATTTTGATATATTCTAGATCGGGAGGATTCAAACCCGCGTCTACTGAAGTAAACCTCAGCCCGGATAAGTATAGACCTCACGCAGCGTAACTGACCGTGTCTAACCGGAACCGACACAGATAAGAATGGTGGGGGAAGTCAAAGTTTAGGGCGAAAAAGTATCCTGATTCTAGATGTTCGAACTCACGTTTATCAAAATGATCCTCACGGAATTATTCTTGATCTATTGCTTACTTGTAAACTGATTCTTGCACATGACCATTACTCATTCACCACGACGGTTCGTTTGCTTTGTCCACTTTACTTCAGCACTGAAAAAGAAAATACTAATTTGTAAATTCAGTGAGTATATAGAGAATAGAGAAAAGAGAGAGACGAAAAAAATCATGGTAATGAGGATATCTCAAAGATGGCCAAAAATGAGAAAATAGGAGAGTCACCATCCACTACGGACGGATACTGGACGACTGAGCCAAGAAGATGAGGTGAGGAGACTGAGTGTCAGTAGGCGGAGTCTAGTAGACATCAGCCGGTCAGATAGTATAGATCATAAAAAGTGATTTCTCATGAAGATAAGTGAGCAGGTGGTTTGTGTTAACGGTCATGTGACAATAGGCAAATTCAAACGAGAGTGAGATTGGATCAAATGAGACGACCGCCATCTAGGGAATAACAGGAGTTTCCTCTAATGCGACCGTTCGAGGTTCCAAGTTTCCCACAAAGCCCGATTTCCCTTTGAGATAAGGAAGCAGATGGGAATATGTGAAGACAATATAAATGAAATGGAATAAACACACAACAGATGTCGTGAGGTCTATTGTCAATTTTCTTCACAAATACCACCTGCCATGGTATTTTCTTTAAAAAATCCGACCGTATAACTGAACATATGAGGTTGGAAGAAATGTTTTGTGGTGCACACGGTGCCAACCGTACAATATTGGAATGCAGATTTTTTTTCGAACCTCGGAATCTTCGTTTTATTGTTTTTTATTGTTGGTCTATAGTTTTTCTTCACATATGACCATCTGCCTCCTTATCTCCTTGGGAAATCGATCCTAACGCATCACTTTGGGGAAACTTGGAACCTTGAATGATCGTATTAGAGGACACACCTGTCCTTCCCCAGATGGCTGTCGTCTCACGTCACTCGATAAGACTCTCGTTTGAATATTTTCCCAAAACAACATAGAATAGATAGACATTTGCCTGTTGTCTCATTACTGTTCACACAAGCCACCTGCTCACTTATCTCAATGAGAAATCTCTTTTTATATGACCTATTCTATTAGACCACCAGATGACAGATGTCTACTTGACTCCGCCCACTGACACCCAGTCTTTTTACCTTATCATCTTGGGTCAGTCGTCCACCATCTCTTTGTACTGGATGGTGACTCTTCCATCTTCTCTTTTTTGGCCATCTTTCATATATCCCTATGAATTTATCTCGTTTTTATATGTCCTTTTTGCTCAATAAGTTCACAAATTAGTGTTTAATGTTTCAGTACTACAGTAAAGCTGAGAGACAGGAAACCAACCGTCGCGAAGGATGAGGGATGGCCCAATGCAAAACAAGATTGACAGGCAAGCAATGGAACGAGCAGATTCAAACGACGATCACATTGATAGAAGTGAGTTATAAGCCCTAGACACTTTGACTTCCCCCACCATTCTTTCTTGTGTCGGATCCTGTAAGACTCGGTCAGTTATGCTGCGAGTAGTCTTACCTATGGGCTGTGTTTAATCACGGTAGACGCGGTATTGAATTCTACTGGGCTAGAATACATCTGAAATTTTATAAAATGTTTCAAAAAACCGAATTCTTTCTTTTCTTTATGACTTCCCCCACCATTCTTTCTTGTGTCGGATCCTGTAAGACTCGGTCAGTTATGCTGCGAGTAGTCTTACCTATGGGCTGTGTTTATTCACGGTAGACGCGGGATTGAATTCTAACGGGCTAGAATACAACTGAAATTTCATAAAAAGTATCAAAAAACACTTTCCCTTTGAAATTGAGAAATTTGGTACTTTTGGGCGCTGGCGGAGACTCGTTAGGTGCTCCACTATTCTCGTTAGTAGATTTTCACCTCTCGCTACGGTTTTGGACCATTGTTTAGCTTAGTTGTCTTTTTAGTGAACTGATTAAATTTTTCTAAAAATTGAAATCCCCACCAAATTTTTTTGATCTACTCTCCAAAGTGGGATTCAGTTTTGATCCACCCCCGGGCAAATTTTCACTTTCTTTGTTGGTAGTTTCTCGGCATTCGGCGTTTCGGTTTGGAGTGAGCTGCGGTTTTTTGTTTTCTCAAGCTCATCTCACTAGAAATCAATGAGGTGCGAACGCAAAGATCAATAATTACAAAGGTGAAAATGCCGGCCAGTGTTCTTATTGTTATTCTCTACTGCAGACAGACCCATCTGTCACTTATCTTAATGGGAAATCTAATGGGTGATGGCGAATAAGACACGCCCCCTAGTCCTCATGAGGTCAGACTTGTGGAATACAGTCAGTTGTCCCATTCACTCCAGCAGCGAGTAGTCCTCTCTTTTTTGGGCTCTTTCCTTTTCTCATTTCATTTGATCTACCTGTGTTCCCTATATCCCTTTTTAATTTTTTCTCTCAAGTTACCTCTTCATGCGAGCTTATCCTATTCACAAACTTATATTTCCCTTTCCAGTTGAAAAGCACACCAACACACCCAGAACAGTGTCCCGGAGCCCACAACGATTCACAACAGTACACGACTGCAGAACAACAATGGTTCAACAAAAGGACTGGACAAAGGAATAACGTGAGTAACGATGGGTCCTTCCTCCCGGCCTAGAATATTTCAGAAACTTCATAAAAAGTATCAAAAAACCGAATTCTATCTTTTCTTTATAACTTCTTCCACCATTCTTTCTTGTGTCGGATCCTGTAAGACTCGGTCAGTTATGCTGCGAGTAGTCTTACCTATGGGCTGTGTTTAATCACGGTAGACGCGGGATTGAATTCTAACGGGCTAGAATACAACTGAAATTTTATAAAAATGTTTCAAAAAACCGAATTCTTTCTTTTCTTTATGACTTCCCCACCATTCTTTCTTGTGTCGGATCCTGTAAGACTCGGTCAGTTATGCTGCGAGTAGTCTTACCTATGGGCTGTGTTTAATCACGGTAGACGCGGGATTGAATTCTAACGGGCTAGAATACAACTGAAATTTTATAAAAAGTATCAAAAAACCGAATTCTTTCTTTTCTTTATAACTTCCTTCACCATTCTTTCTTGTGTCGGATCCTGTAAGACTCGGTCAGTTATGCTGCGAGTAGTCTCACCTATGGGCTGTGTTTAATCACGGTAGACGCGGGATTGAATTCTAACGGGCTAGAATACAACTGAAATTTTATAAAAAGTATCAAAAACCGAATTCTATCTTTTCTTATAACTTCCTTCCCCATTCTTTCTTGTGTCGGATCCTGTAAGACTCGGTCAGTTATGCTGCGAGTAGTCTTACCTATGGGCTGTGTTTAATCACGGTAGACGCGGGATTGAATTCTAACGGGCTAGAATATCAACTGAAATTTCATAAAAAGTATCAAAAACCGAATTCTTTCTTTTCTTTATAACTTCCTCCTCCATTCTTTCTTGTGTCGGATCCTGTAAGACTCGGTCAGTTATGCTGCGAGTAGTCTTACCTATGGGCTGTGTTTAATCACGGTAGACGCGGGATTGAATTCTAACGGGCTAGAATATTCAACTGAAATTTCATAAAAAGTATCAAAAAACCGAATTCTTTTTTTCTTTATAACTTCCTCCTCCATTCTTTCTTGTGTCGGATCCTGTAAGACTCGGTCAGTTATGCTGCGAGTAGTCTTACCTATGGCTGTGTTTAATCACGGTAGACGCGGGATTGAATTCTAACGGGCTAGAATATTCACTGAAATTTCATAAAAAGTATCAAAAAACCGAATTCTTTCTTTTCTTTATAACTTCCTCCTCCATTCTTTCTTGTGTCGGATCCTGTAAGACTCGGTTAGTTATGCTGCGAGTAGTCTTACCTATGGGCTGTGTTTAATCACGGTAGACGCGGGATTGAATTCTAACGGGCTAGAATATCTCAGAAATTTCATAAAAAGTATCAAAAAACCGAATTCTATCTTTTCTTTATAACTTCCTCCTCCATTCTTTCTTGTGTCGGATCCTGTAAGACTCGGTCAGTTATGCTGCGAGTAGTCTTACCTATGGGCTGTGTTTAATCACGGTAGACGCGGGATTGAATTCTAACGGGCTAGAATATCTCAGAAATTTCATAAAAAGTATCAAAAAACCGAATTCTTTCTTTTCTTTATAACTTCCTCCTCCATTCTTTCTTGTGTCGGATCCTGTAAGACTCGGTCAGTTATGCTGCGAGTAGTCTTACCTATGGGCCTGTGTTTAATCACGGTAGACGCGGGATTGAATTCTAACGGGCTAGAATATCTCAGAAATTTCATAAAAAGTATCAAAAAACCGAATTCTTCTTTTTCTTTATAACTTCCTCCTCCATTCTTTCTTGTGTCGGATCCTGTAAGACTCGGTCAGTTATGCTGCGAGTAGTCTTACCTATGGCCTGTGTTTAATCACGGTAGACGCGGGATTGAATTCTAACGGGCTAGAATATTCAGAAATTTCATAAAAAGTATCAAAAAACCGAATTCTTTCTTTTCTTTATAACTTCCTCCTCCATTCTTTCTTGTGTCGGATCCTGTAAGACTCGGTCAGTTATGCTGCGAGTAGTCTTACCTATGGCTGTGTTTAATCACGGTAGACGCGGGATTGAATTCTAACGGGCTAGAATATTCTAGAAATTTCATAAAAAGTATCAAAAAACCGAATTCTATCTTTTCTTTATAACTTCCTCCTCCATTCTTTCTTGTGTCGGATCCTGTAAGACTCGGTCAGTTATGCTGCGAGTAGTCTTACCTATGGGCTGTGTTTAATCACGGTAGACGCGGGATTGAATTCTAACGGGCTAGAATATCTCAGAAATTTCATAAAAAGTATCAAAAAACCGAATTCTATCTTTTCTTTATAACTTCCTCCTCCATTCTTTCTTGTGTCGGATCCTGTAAGACTCGGTCAGTTATGCTGCGAGTAGTCTTACCTATGGGCTGTGTTTAATCACGGTAGACGCGGGATTGAATTCTAACGGGCTAGAATATCTCAGAAATTTCATAAAAAGTATCAAAAAACCGAATTCTATTTTTCTTTATAACTTCCTCCTCCATTCTTTCTTGTGTCGGATCCTGTAAGACTCGGTCAGTTATGCTGCGAGTAGTCTTACCTATGGGCTGTGTTTAATCACGGTAGACGCGGGATTGAATTCTAACGGGCTAGAATATTTCAGAAATTTCATAAAAAGTATCAAAAAACCGAATTCTTTCTTTTCTTTATAACTTCCTCCACCATTCTTTCTTGTGTCGGATCCTGTAAGACTCGGTCAGTTACGCTGCGAGTAGTCTTACCTATGGCTGTGTTTAATCACGGTAGACGCGGGATTGAATTCTAACGGGCTAGAATATTTCAGAAATTTCATAAAAAGTATCAAAAAACCGAATTCTTTTTTTTCTTTATAACTTCCTCCACCATTCTTTCTTGTGTCGGATCCTGTAAGACTCGGTCAGTTACGCTGCGAGTAGTCTTACCTATGGGCTGTGTTTAATCACGGTAGACGCGGGATTGAATTCTAACGGGCTAGAATATTCAGAAATTTCATAAAAAGTATCAAAAAACCGAATTCTTTTTTTCTTTATAACTTCCTCCACCATTCTTTCTTGTGTCGGATCCTGTAAGACTCGGTCAGTTACGCTGCGAGTAGTCTTACCTATGGGCTGTGTTTAATCACGGTAGACGCGGGATTGAATTCTAACGGGCTAGAATATTCACTGAAATTTCATAAAAAGTATCAAAAAACCGAATTCTTTTTTTCTTTATAACTTCCTCCACCATTCTTTCTTGTGTCGGATCCTGTAAGACTCGGTCAGTTACGCTGCGAGTAGTCTTACCTATGGGCTGTGTTTAATCACGGTAGACGCGGGATTGAATTCTAACGGGCTAGAATATTTCAGAAATTTCATAAAAAGTATCAAAAAACCGAATTCTTTCTTTTCTTTATAACTTCCTCCACCATTCTTTCTTGTGTCGGATCCTGTAAGACTCGGTTAGTTACGCTGCGAGTAGTCTTACCTATGGGCTGTGTTTAATCACGGTAGACGCGGGATTGAATTCTAACTGGCTAGAATATTTCAGAAATTTCATAAAAAGTATCAAAAAACCGAATTCTTTCTTTTCTTTATAACTTCCTCCACCATTCTTTCTTGTGTCGGATCCTGTAAGACTCGGTCAGTTACGCTGCGAGTAGTCTTACCTATGGGCTGTGTTTAATCACGGTAGACGCGGGATTGAATTCTAACTGGCTAGAATATTTCAGAAATTTCATAAAAAGTATCAAAAAACCGAATTCTTTTTTTTCTTTATAACTTCCTCCACCATTCTTTCTTGTGTCGGATCCTGTAAGACTCGGTTAGTTACGCTGCGAGTAGTCTTACCTATGGGCTGTGTTTAATCACGGTAGACGCGGGATTGAATTCTAACTGGCTAGAATATTCAGAAATTTCATAAAAAGTATCAAAAAACCGAATTCTTTTTTTTCTTTATAACTTCCTCCACCATTCTTTCTTGTGTCGGATCCTGTAAGACTCGGTTCAGTTACGCTGCGAGTAGTCTTACCTATGGGCTGTGTTTAATCACGGTAGACGCGGGATTGAATTCTAACGGGCTAGAATATTCAGAAATTTCATAAAAAGTATCAAAAAACCGAATTCTATCTTTTCTTTATAACTTCCTCCTCCATTCTTTCTTGTGTCGGATCCTGTAAGACTCGGTCAGTTATGCTGCGAGTAGTCTTACCTATGGGCTGTGTTTAATCACGGTAGACGCGGGATTGAATTCTAACGGGCTAGAATATTTCAGAAATTTCATAAAAAGTATCAAAAAACCGAATTCTTTTTTTCTTTATAACTTCCTCCACCATTCTTTCTTGTGTCGGATCCTGTAAGACTCGGTCAGTTATGCTGCGAGTAGTCTTACCTATGGGCTGTGTTTAATCACGGTAGACGCGGGATTGAATTCTAACGGGCTAGAATATTCAGAAATTTCATAAAAAGTATCAAAAAACCGAATTCTATCTTTTTCTTTATAACTTCCTCCTCCATTCTTTCTTGTGTCGGATCCTGTAAGACTCGGTCAGTTATGCTGCGAGTAGTCTTACCTATGGCCTGTGTTTAATCACGGTAGACGCGGGATTGAATTCTAACGGGCTAGAATATTTCAGAAATTTCATAAAAAGTATCAAAAAACCGAATTCTTTTTTTTCTTTATAACTTCCTCCACCATTCTTTCTTGTGTCGGATCCTGTAAGACTCGGTCAGTTACGCTGCGAGTAGTCTTACCTATGGGCCTGTGTTTAATCACGGTAGACGCGGGATTGAATTCTAACGGGCTAGAATATTCAGAAATTTCATAAAAAGTATCAAAAAACCGAATTCTTTTTTTTCTTTATAACTTCCTCCACCATTCTTTCTTGTGTCGGATCCTGTAAGACTCGGTCAGTTACGCTGCGAGTAGTTTACCTATGGGCTGTGTTTAATCACGGTAGACGCGGGATTGAATTCTAACGGGCTAGAATATTTCAGAAATTTCATAAAAAGTATCAAAAAACCGAATTCTTTTTTTTCTTTATAACTTCCTCCACCATTCTTTCTTGTGTCGGATCCTGTAAGACTCGGTCAGTTATGCTGCGAGTAGTTTTACCTATGGGCTGTGTTTAATCACGGTAGACGCGGGATTGAATTCTAACTGGCTAGAATATTTCAGAAATTTCATAAAAAGTATCAAAAAACCGAATTCTTTTTTTTCTTTATAACTTCCTCCACCATTCTTTCTTGTGTCGGATCCTGTAAGACTCGGTCAGTTATGCTGCGAGTAGTCTTACCTATGGCCTGTGTTTAATCACGGTAGACGCGGGATTGAATTCTAACTGGCTAGAATATTTCAGAAATTTCATAAAAAGTATCAAAAAACCGAATTCTTTCTTTTCTTTATAACTTCCTCCACCATTCTTTCTTGTGTCGGATCCTGTAAGACTCGGTCAGTTACTGCTGCGAGTAGTCTTACCTATGGGCTGTGTTTAATCACGGTAGACGCGGGATTGAATTCTAACTGGCTAGAATATTTCAGAAATTTCATAAAAAGTATCAAAAAACCGAATTCTTTCTTTTCTTTATAACTTCCTCCACCATTCTTTCTTGTGTCGGATCCTGTAAGACTCGGTCAGTTATGCTGCGAGTAGTTTTACCTATGGGCTGTGTTTAATCACGGTAGACGCGGGATTGAATTCTAACTGGCTAGAATATTTCAGAAATTTCATAAAAAGTATCAAAAAACCGAATTCTTTTTTTCTTTATAACTTCCTCCACCATTCTTTCTTGTGTCGGATCCTGTAAGACTCGGTAGTTACGCTGCGAGTAGTCTTACCTATGGGCTGTGTTTAATCACGGTAGACGCGGGATTGAATTCTAACTGGCTAGAATATTCACTGAAATTTCATAAAAAGTATCAAAAAACCGAATTCTTTTTTTTCTTTATAACTTCCTCCACCATTCTTTCTTGTGTCGGATCCTGTAAGACTCGGTCAGTTACGCTGCGAGTAGTCTTACCTATGGGCTGTGTTTAATCACGGTAGACGCGGGATTGAATTCTAACGGGCTAGAATATTCACTGAAATTTCATAAAAAGTATCAAAAAACCGAATTCTTTTTTTTCTTTATAACTTCCTCCACCATTCTTTCTTGTGTCGGATCCTGTAAGACTCGGTCAGTTACGCTGCGAGTAGTCTTACCTATGGGCTGTGTTTAATCACGGTAGACGCGGGATTGAATTCTAACGGGCTAGAATATTTCAGAAATTTCATAAAAAGTATCAAAAAACCGAATTCTTTTTTTTCTTTATAACTTCCTCCACCATTCTTTCTTGTGTCGGATCCTGTAAGACTCGGTCAGTTACGCTGCGAGTAGTCTTACCTATGGGCTGTGTTTAATCACGGTAGACGCGGGATTGAATTCTAACGGGCTAGAATATTCACTGAAATTTCATAAAAGTATCAAAAAACCGAATTCTTTCTTTTCTTTATAACTTCCTCCACCATTCTTTCTTGTGTCGGATCCTGTAAGACTCGGTCAGTTACGCTGCAAGTAGTCTTACCTATGGCCTGTGTTTAATCACGGTAGACGCGGGATTGAATTCTAACTGGCTAGAATATTTCAGAAATTTCATAAAAAGTATCAAAAAACCGAATTCTTTTTTTTCTTTATAACTTCCTCCACCATTCTTTCTTGTGTCGGATCCTGTAAGACTCGGTCAGTTACGCTGCGAGTAGTCTTACCTATGGCCTGTGTTTAATCACGGTAGACGCGGGATTGAATTCTAACTGGCTAGAATATTTCAGAAATTTCATAAAAAGTATCAAAAAACCGAATTCTTTTTTTTCTTTATAACTTCTTCCACCATTCTTTCTTGTGTCGGATCCTGTAAGACTCGGTCAGTTACGCTGCGAGTAGTCTTACCTATGGCCTGTGTTTAATCACGGTAGACGCGGGATTGAATTCTAACTGGCTAGAATATTTCAGAAATTTCATAAAAAGTATCAAAAAACCGAATTCTTTTTTTTCTTTATAACTTCCTCCACCATTCTTTCTTGTGTCGGATCCTGTAAGACTCGGTCAGTTACGCTGCGAGTAGTCTTACCTATGGCTGTGTTTAATCACGGTAGACGCGGGATTGAATTCTAACTGGCTAGAATATTTCAGAAATTTCATAAAAAGTATCAAAAAACCGAATTCTTTTTTTTCTTTATAACTTCCTCCACCATTCTTTCTTGTGTCGGATCCTGTAAGACTCGGTCAGTTACGCTGCGAGTAGTCTTACCTATGGCTGTGTTTAATCACGGTAGACGCGGGATTGAATTCTAACTGGCTAGAATATTTCAGAAATTTCATAAAAAGTATCAAAAAACCGAATTCTTTCTTTTCTTTATAACTTCCTCCACCATTCTTTCTTGTGTCGGATCCTGTAAGACTCGGTCAGTTACACTGCGAGTAGTTTTACCTATGGGCTGTGTTTAATCACGGTAGACGCGGGATTGAATTCTAACGGGCTAGAATATCACTGAAATTTCATAAAAGTATCAAAAAACCGAATTCTTTCTTTTCTTTATAACTTCCTTCCACCATTCTTTCTTGTGTCGGATCCTGTAAGACTCGGTCAGTTACGCTGCGAGTAGTCTTACCTATGGGCTGTGTTTAATCACGGTAGACGCGGGATTGAATTCTAACGGGCTAGAATACAACTGAAATTTCATAAAAAGTATCAAAAAACCGAATTCTTTTTTTTCTTTATAACTTCCTCCACCATTCTTTCTTGTGTCGGATCCTGTAAGACTCGGTCAGTTATGCTGCGAGTAGTCTTACCTATGGGCTGTGTTTAATCACGGTAGACGCGGGATTGAATTCTAACGGGCTAGAATATCAACTGAAATTTCATAAAAAGTATCAAAAAACCGAATTCTTTTTTTTCTTTATAACTTCCTCCACCATTCTTTCTTGTGTCGGATCCTGTAAGACTCGGTCAGTCACACTGCGAGTAGTTTTACCTATGGGCTGTGTTTAATCACGGTAGACGCGGGATTGAATTCTAACGGGCTAGAATACAACTGAAATTTCATAAAAAGTATCAAAAAACCGAATTCTTTTTTTCTTTATAACTTCCTCCACCATTCTTTCTTGTGTCGGATCCTGTAAGACTCGGTCAGTTATGCTGCGAGTAGTCTTACCTATGGGCTGTGTTTAATCACGGTAGACGCGGGATTGAATTCTAACTGGCTAGAATATAACTGAAATTTCATAAAAAGTATCAAAAAACCGAATTCTTTCTTTTCTTATTAACTTCCTCCACCATTCTTTCTTGTGTCGGATCCTGTAAGACTCGGTCAGTTATGCTGCGAGTAGTTTTACCTATGGGCTGCGTTTAATCACGGTAGACGCGGGATTGAATTCTAACGGGCTAGAATACAACTGAAATTTCATAAAAAGTATCAAAAAACCGAATTCTTTTTTTTCTTTATAACTTCCTCCACCATTCTTTCTTGTGTCGGATCCTGTAAGACTCGGTCAGTTATGCTGCGAGTAGTCTTACCTATGGGCTGCGTTTAATCACGGTAGACGCGGTATTGAATTCTAACGGGCTAGAATACAACTGAAATTTCATAAAAAGTATCAAAAAACCGAATTCTTTCTTTTCTTATTAACTTCCTCCACCATTCTTTCTTGTGTCGGATCCTGTAAGACTCGGTCAGTTATGCTGCGAGTAGTTTTACCTATGGGCTGCGTTTAATCACGGTAGACGCGGGATTGAATTCTAACGGGCTAGAATACAACTGAAATTTCATAAAAAGTATCAAAAAACCGAATTCTTTTTTTTCTTTATAACTTCCTCCACCATTCTTTCTTGTGTCGGATCCTGTAAGACTCGGTCAGTTATGCTGCGAGTAGTCTTACCTATGGGCTGTGTTTAATCACGGTAGACGCGGGATTGAATTCTAACTGGCTAGAATATTCAGAAATTTCATAAAAAGTATCAAAAAACCGAATTCTTTTTTTTCTTTATAACTTCATCCACCATTCTTTCTTGTGTCGGATCCTGTAAGACTCGGTCAGTTACGCTGCAAGTAGTCTTACCTATGGCCTGTGTTTAATCACGGTAGACGCGGGATTGAATTCTAACTGGCTAGAATATTTCAGAAATTTCATAAAAAGTATCAAAAAACCGAATTCTTTTTTTTCTTTATAACTTCCTCCACCATTCTTTCTTGTGTCGGATCCTGTAAGACTCGGTCAGTTACGCTGCAAGTAGTCTTACCTATGGCCTGTGTTTAATCACGGTAGACGCGGGATTGAATTCTAACTGGCTAGAATATTTCAGAAATTTCATAAAAAGTATCAAAAAACCGAATTCTTTTTTTTCTTTATAACTTCCTCCACCATTCTTTCTTGTGTCGGATCCTGTAAGACTCGGTCAGTTATGCTGCAAGTAGTCTTACCTATGGGCTGTGTTTAATCACGGTAGACGCGGGATTGAATTCTAACGGGCTAGAATATAACTGAAATTTCATAAACAGTATCAAAAAACCGATTTCTTTCTTTTCTTTATAACTTCTTCCACCATTCTTTCTTGTGTCGGATCCTGTAAGACTCGGTCAGTCACACTGCGAGTAGTTTTACCTATGGGATGTGTTTAATCACGGTAGACGCGGGATTGAATTCTAACGGGCTAGAATATAACTGAAATTTTGTTAATAGTATCAAAAAACCGAATTCTTTTTTCTTTATAACTTCCTCCACCATTCTTTCTTGTGTCGGATCCTGTAAGACTCGGTCAGTCACACTGCGAGTAGTTTTACCTATGGGATGTGTTTAATCACGGTAGACGCGGGATTGAATTCTAACGGGCTAGAATATAACTGAAATTTTGTTAATAGTATCAAAAAACCGAATTCTTTCTTTTCTTATTAACTTCCTCCACCATTCTTTCTTGTGTCGGATCCTGTAAGACTCGGTCAGTCACACTGCGAGTAGTTTTACCTATGGGATGTGTTTAATCACGGTAGACGCGGGATTGAATTCTAACGGGCTAGAATATAACTGAAATTTCATAAACAGTATCAAAAAACCGATTTCTTTCTTTTCTTTATAACTTCTTCCACCATTCTTTCTTGTGTCGGATCCTGTAAGACTCGGTCAGTCACACTGCGAGTAGTTTTACCTATGGGATGTGTTTAATCACGGTAGACGCGGGATTGAATTCTAACGGGCTAGAATATAACTGAAATTTCATAAACAGTATCAAAAAACCGATTTCTTTCTTTTCTTTATAACTTCCTCCACCATTCTTTCTTGTGTCGGATCCTGTAAGACTCGGTCAGTCACACTGCGAGTAGTTTTACCTATGGGATGTGTTTAATCACGGTAGACGCGGGATTGAATTCTAACGGGCTAGAATATAACTGAAATTTTGTTAATAGTATCAAAAAACCGAATTCTTTCTTTTCTTATAACTTCCTCCACCATTCTTTCTTGTGTCGGATCCTGTAAGACTCGGTCAGTCACACTGCGAGTAGTTTTACCTATGGGATGTGTTTAATCACGGTAGACGCGGGATTGAATTCTAACGGGCTAGAATGTAACTGAAATTTTGTTAATAGTATCAAAAAACCGATTTCTTTCTTTTCTTTATAACTTCTTCCACCATTCTTTCTTGTGTCGGATCCTGTAAGACTCGGTCAGTCACACTGCGAGTAGTTTTACCTATGGGATGTGTTTAATCACGGTAGACGCGGTATTGAATTCTAACGGGCTAGAATATAACTGAAATTTTGTTAATAGTATCAAAAAACCGAATTCTTTCTTTTCTTATTAACTTCCTCCACCATTCTTTCTTGTGTCGGATCCTGTAAGACTCGGTCAGTTATGCTGCGAGTAGTTTTACCTATGGGCTGCGTTTAATCACGGTAGACGCGGGATTGAATTCTAACGGGCTAGAATACAACTGAAATTTTGTTAATAGTATCAAAAAACCGAATTCTTTCTTTTCTTTATAACTTCCTCCACCATTCTTTCTTTGTCGGATCCTGTAAGACTCGGTCAGTCACACTGCGAGTAGTTTTACCTATGGGATGTGTTTAATCACGGTAGACGCGGTATTGAATTCTAACGGGCTAGAATATAACTGAAATTTTGTTAATAGTATCAAAAAACCGAATTCTTTCTTTTCTTATTAACTTCCTCCAATATTCTTTCTTGTGTCGGATCCTGTAAGACTCGGTCAGTTATGCTGCGAGTAGTTTTACCTATGGGCTGCGTTTAATCACGGTAGACGCGGGATTGAATTCTAACGGGCTAGAATACAACTGAAATTTTGTTAATAGTATCAAAAAACCGAATTCTTTCTTTTCTTTATAACTTCCTCCACCATTCTTTCTTTGTCGGATCCTGTAAGACTCGGTCAGTCACACTGCGAGTAGTTTTACCTATGGGCTGTGTTTAATCACGGTAGACGCGGTATTGAATTCTCCCTGGCTTGAATATCTCAGAAATTTCATAAAAAGTATCAAAAAACAATTTCGCTTTGAAATTGAGAAATTCGGTACTTTTGGGCGCTGGCGGAGACTTGTTAGGTGCTCCACTATTCTCGTTAAAGATAGTTTTATAAACAGTGGTATGATGAATTACAGGACTTTTTTCAGGTAGGCTTTGCAGGCCTTTTTTCAGACAGTTAGGCCGTGCAGGGCTTTTTTCAAACAGGTACACAGGTGCACCTGGTGACGGCACCCATAGGGTGGGAAAAATTTTCTAGAAACGGGGTACTAAAAGTTCTTCCTCCATTCTACTCACGTGAAAAAGCATATGAAAAGTTTGACAGCTCATAACTTGGCTCGCAGAGACATTCAGCAGGTTTTAGTGCAGAAATGGACTTCCCGCAGTCAAAAGTACCTATAACCTAATACATCCATGCATGTTGTGAATCGTAGCGTTAAAGAAAAAATTTTTGTACACTGAAGACAAAATGATGTCCGTATGTCGGGACAAATATGGTTGTCGACTAATTCAACATGCTTAATAGGCTTTTTGAGAATTCGCAATATGCAATACAACTACGCCATCTGGCCCGTGTCACTTGGTAACAGTGTGTAAATCTGGCCCTTCAATCTTTTTCACACTGTGTACACGCAGCCCTCGTTTGCAAAATAGACTCATTCCTCTTCTATTTCATGTGCCTACGGACCAGAAATTTGAACTATTCCGCCTTCTAAACGTGGTTCTTCATGATGTTTTAAAATTTTTGAATCCAATTGAGTTGTGAATTAAAAACATGGTTTTTTTTGTCAATAATCTAAATATTTCAGATTTGAGCTATCTCAATGCTCTAAAAAAACTACGGGCTACGTACTACAAGCCACCATCAGAAAAATCCTCTGCACTCAAGTGAATCTATCACTCGGTTATGTTGGTGTGAACAACTATGTGTTCTATGTGGGGGATAATGTTCGTGACTTGCAAGATTTTCCACTGAAAGACCGCATTTTTTTGCGAAAAAGAGCAACAACTTGGAAAACAGTTCCACAACAATGGATAAAAAGATCAAGACTCAGAATTAATGAAGAATAGAATTTGAGCAGATTGAAATTTTGCACGCGTGCTTCCATAGTTCTGAAACGGCAACATGAGCAACTGAAAAATATAAAAATATAGGCTCTTTATGATTTAACGGGGGTTTTAAGAATTAACGGGGGTTTTATAAATAGACGGGGGTTTTAAGAATAGACGGGGGTTTTGAGAATAAACGGGGGTTTTGAGAATAAACGGGGGTTTTGAGAATAAGCGGGGGTTTTGAGAATAAGCGGGGGGTTTCGACAAGTTCTATTTACTTATACTAAAAAACCCCAAAATGGTCAGAAATGACTACACTCCCTCCAGTATACATTTTTTCATAAGCTTTTCCAATTTTTTTGCTTTTTTTTTGATTTTTTCTGCATTTTCTCATTTACTTTACTATTTTGTACGTCGCATTGTTTTTTGATCAGAGAAGTGTAATAATTGTCCACCTTCTTCTTTTGCTCTACATTTGAAATTGACGAAACGGCGATGTTTCGGGCGAAATATAATTGGGATCATATGGTAGATGATTATCAGAGTGCAGTAGAGCGCATGTTTATAAAGTGGGCGAATTGCCCTACAAATGGGCATCTTGCCCTACTCCATCCTCACGCACACCCCCACTTCTTCCACCCCACCCTTGCCCAACTCTTGCCCAACCATCGCCCAGTGAGCAACCTGCCCAAAGTGAGGGCAATTCGCCGAAAATAGAGGCAAAATGCCGGCAAGGCGCAGAAACCTCGCCTAAAATTCCCTGAGTGGATCTTCTTCGTACAATAAAAATCAACAACCAACCTCTTTCGGATGTATTAGGCTGGTGCATAAGTTTCTTTCTTTTTTAAAGGTGTGACTTTGGTCCTCGGTCTCTAAGTGGTGAGATTGTTTTTCAACCCAAACTTTTTTGCATTTTTATTACCTATGTAGTGGCTAACACATAATGTATCAAGTTGGTGCCTAGACAGTCCGTTCGTGAAAACGATGGCTTTTTCGGTCGCCGACCAAACGCCTATTTTGGAAAGTTTTTTGATTCTAGTCGCATTGGTATTAAAGTGCTTAGATTTTTATGAAAAATAAACTGCAGTTTCTAGAACAGAACTTTATCTTGTTATCACATTTCAGTTTTTAGTCGGAATGTTAAAAACAAAAAAGTTACGATCAGACGATTGAGAGCAACGAGAAATCATGGTTCAGCTGGGTTCAAACAGATTACATAAATATTTGAGAGAACATTTTTACAAAACTATTTGTAAAAGTTAGAGGAAAACATGAGCAACTTATGCCATAAAAAATTTATGGAAAAGCATTTCAATTAAATGATGAAACTTGGGTGATGTATTTTCTATGATTTTTGCGCTTTTGAGAAACTTTGAGCAGTAGACCTGGGTGGAGTCTAGGTCTCTTCTCAACGATCCCAAACAAGCCGGAATTATATTCTTACAAATAATCAACAGTAGATACATTGCTCTAAAGTTGTGCAAAAGATCTAGTGGATTGACTTAGAAACAGGAGCTGTAGGCTTCATCAAACTTAAAAATCACATGATTTTGATGAGATTGGCTTTGCGCTTCCTGTGAAATGAGGGAAAGTGCTTAAACTTTTCAAACAAAGTAGATTTAGATACATCAATGTTTACTCTACTCAATACTAAACATTTCCACTAATTTCCTTAATTAGCGTTAAAGAAAAATCGAAAATACTCGCACATGCCTAACTTGCTGATCCTCACCTTTCTTCAGGGACCGGCACTAAACTATGATTGCTCAATTCAAATGTTTTTATTATTTTTTTAAACATAACGTTCCTTGCTTGTTTTAATTCAAAATAGCTCACCCATTCTCGTCAACATTTTCTAGGAAAAAAATTGAGACGAAGAATGGTACCACAAAAGGGTTCCTCGAGTATTTTGACTTGTCTACGGCTGAGATTAAGCAGATGGCGGACGTCAAGTCACAGGTAGAATCACAATGAGTTATAGGTACTAACCAACTATATTTCTCTTTGTGTGAGCAATTAGCCTTCAAGAAATTTCATGACGAAAATTGTCCAAAAAAAGAAAGAAACTTATGCACCAGCCTGATAACACCCCAGATGTTGAAAACGATTTGAGTGATACGGTTAAGTTATTGAAATGGGACATTTGAAAAATAGATGCATTTGTGTCGCATCATTATATATACAACCCTTTACATACCAGGAGTCTGGGATATTCTTCTGTATGCGGCCCAGCCATCGCTGATAATCGTTGTTCTCGCAAAAATCTCTTTTTTATGTATTTTTTTTTCAGAGATCATACCAGGTTTCCGATTACGTCTGATTATGGGCAGCAGGATTATCGAATCTACCTTATTAGTCTTCCTTTCCAGCAATCCAAAAACCCAAACAGTTGGACGATCTACCATATGATCCCAATTATATTTCGCCCGAAACATCGCCGTTTCGTCAATTTCAAATGTAGAGCAAAAGAAGAAGGTGGACAATTATTACACTTCTCTGATCAAAAAACAATGCGACGTACAAAATAGTAAAGTAAATGAGAAAATGCAGAAAAAATCAAAAAAAAAGCAAAAAAATTGGAAAAGCTTATGAAAAAATGTATACTGGAGGGAGTGTAGTCATTTCTGACCATTTTGGGGTTTTTTTAGTATAAGTAAATAGAACTTGTCGAAACCCCCCGCTTATTCTCAAAACCCCCGCTTATTCTCAAAACCCCCGTTTATTCTCAAAACCCCCGTCTATTCTTAAAACCCCCGTCTATTTTTAAAACCCCCGTTAATTCTTAAAACCCCCGTTAAATCATAAAGAGCCAAAATATATAACAAGTGATTGGTCTGAATTGACCGTGGAGTTCAGCAACGACACATACCAGAATCGAAAGACAATCGAATTCTGATTCGAATTCAGTTTTCAAAAATTGCTGAATGGCCTCCGAAATTCAGATACTCTAGTCTGAAAATCCAAATTTAATACGTGTGCATTACTCGATTTTCCACCAAAATTTTATTGTGTTTTGCCCCAAATATCACTGCACCTGGAGATGTCTTCCGGCGAGCGATACGTAGTTAAGGGGTGAGCGCGTCTGTTTTTGAAGCACGCTATACAAGTTCGATCATGCGTGTGCCAAACTTTTTGTTTGTTTTTCATTTTGCCTTTTTTCACTTTTTGAGCCGTTTATCATTTAAATTGAACCGAAAGTTGAAGACAAAAAATTCTTCTATTCATTTCATTTCTTTTTTTTTATTCACTTTCAATTATTTCATCCGCAATCACTGATAAAGGTTTCCTGGTTTCAGACGCGTTGAACTGATTAACACTATTTTGAAAACTGTTTTTCATTCATTTTATTTTTTGTTTTAGCCCTTAACATTTAAAAGTAAAATTTTTTTGTTATTACAATGAATTTATATTTTTCCTGATGCAACAAATAATTTACAATATTTCAATTACTGAATGTGGAAAAAATAAAATGAGCTTATCAAGAATTCTCAGGGGTTTTCAAAGTCAACGATTTAATGAATTCATCTAAATTATGAAAATTCAGCGATTCGATGTGCAACAACACTTCAACTGTATTCATTTTCGATGGATCAATCACACGGTCGATTCTACTTCAGCTTATTTTGACTCTGAATTGAAAGTAGTTGAAACTGCTGAAACAAAAGCAAGAGAGGAAATGATAAGCGAAAAGACAACTTATCATTACGTAGTATGTTAAATATGAAGTTACACATATTAGGATCTTAAATAGATATAATAAGTCTACGAGAGCAGGATAATTATAGAAAATTGACCAAGAATTACCTCTGAATGCCGTTAGAGTTTCCGAACATGGAATACAAAGTGTTATTTCCGGCTAGGTCCAATCCAGCATCAACAGTGTCCTCATCGTCTTCAAGAACTCCCAGTATGTATTCATAGTCATCCTGCTCAGAAGAAGACACCAAATTGTCTTCAACGTCTGTCTCCTCTTCCAACAAAAAACATTTTTTCATATCATCTTTGTCTTGAATGTCTCCAATGCAATAGTCATAACCATCATACTCAATTTGACTGTTGTTGGCTGGAGAATCACTGGTTTGAGCATACACATAGCATACACGTAGATAATTGACAGTAAACAAAAAGACGAAGAAGTAGTAGAACATCATACAATATTCGACGCATTTTCACACAGTAACACGTCATCACCACTGTGTCCTAAAAATTAAGCTTATAATGTCGGTCCGACCAGGGAAGCATTCAAAAAAGAGATTGCGTTGTGAGTGATTAAAAAATCACTTGGAGCAAATTTTGAGATACTATGTATCTCCTTTTTACTACGGTAGCATCTATCATATTCTTTCTACTGGTGCGATTAATTTTTAATTTTTCTTGGTATTTCTGAAAGCTTTTACCTACTCACTGATAAGAGCTTCACGTAATCACTAATAAGATTTTAAGCCATCATTAATGTTTCAAAACTACAGAAATATGAAATGGAGGAAAAATTAGCACTTTTATTCCGCTTCATCAAAAATTTTAATCATTTTTATATATTTTGACACTAAAATAACAACTTTCAAGATATCTTTCCGGTGAAAATTTCTGAAAATAACCAAACCTCAAAGACGTGTTTTTTGGAATTTTCTAAAAAAACATCTCACAAATTTTATAAGCAAAACAAAAGACAAACTTGAGTATATATTGAATTTCTATTCAAAACTCTATTCCTCTTCTAGATCATGGTCAAAATGTGTTTTATTAAATAGAATCGCAATCAACTCACATTCTGGATGGCAAAACTGAAACACGATTGCTTCAGAAATAGTCCAAGTGTCTGACGAGTTTCACCAATTCATCGAAAACAAATAGAAAATCAGGTTAGTAGAATATTAACATAATAAATACGGAATACTAGAGAAATAGACAAGAATTCATTATAAATCAATTTAAATTCCGAACCAGAAAGGAATTTGGTGTTAGTTGTGAGTTGGATGGCAAAGAAAACGGCCGGCTGGGGACAAATGTTTTCTGATTCTCTAATCCTCACTTCAATGCACTAACTCTCTTAGTGTTTGCGGAGCACAAATTGTTATCTATCAACTAACAGTTGTTATCTATTTGCGAGATGGGAAGGAATGTGGAGAAGTTCTGTTGCAAAGTGAAGAAAAGATAAAAACAATGATCGGTGGGGAGGAATGATTTTTTTTTCCTGATAAACGTGGTTCTAATCCCTTCACTCTCACTAGAAATTTCACAAAATGAATTGACAAATGAAGAACACCTCAGATCACCTCATTTTTTGGATTGAGAAACAACAAATGAAATTTCCCTTATGAAAAATCGGATTTTGCACTTGCTTTTTGCATTTGCTTACAAATCAGACCGGTTTACATTCACTGCAAACCATATGACGAAGTTTTTGGGGAGCTGCTCAGTTCCCGAATGTTAAGTACTTATCACGATGAGAGACATATTTGTATTCCAGCATTTTTCCTCCTGAAATATTTTTCAAGTGATGACGTTTTCTTCTGCACACAATTAGTCCCTTGCCTATTGATTGTCTCCTTTCCATTTCTCTTCACAATGAATCCAATCCTAATTAACACCGTCTAAGACGCTATCTTGAAGTGAAATTGTGTTTGTATTCCCACAGACCATCTCCTCCTGGGGTCTTCATATTGAGAGGACCTTTAGTCTTCCCCAACACTGCGAGTCCCAGCTCTTTTTATTGATTCTCTCCATTCAATACTCTTCATAATGTCCCAACCGCTCAAATTACTCCGTCTTCCAACGGTGGCGCTTCGAAATGTTCTACAATTTCTGAATCCAATTGAATTGTAAGTTTTTCCTAAGACTCAGAAAATATTAATGACAATTCCAGATTCGAATTATCCCAATGTTCCCGAAGAGCACTATTCATCATACCTCTATCCGGTAGCAGAAAGTTAAAACTTCTTATAAACCAATATTCTAGCTCCATCCAGGTCAATGGCTTCTCTTTTCGTATTTGTAAAAATAGCTCCCAATCGAAATATATCCTCCATAGAACTCGTACTTTTATGGAGTCTACTGTAAAAATTTGTCATGAGTCAGAGTATGAAGAGTATGAGCTCATTAGTTTCTGGGATGATCAATGTGTCGGATTGAAGACTGTCTTCTTCCATGTCTCAAACGTATTCAAATGTCCCGTTGAATGCGCAAAGTTTACATCTATTTTCCAGCAGCCATCTACAAGTCGATTATGGATTTTATCAGCAGTCGACAGCCCGAAATCAAAGAACTCGATGTCGGCAGGGAAATCCTTACTGATGAGAACGTGACTGAGATATTTGATAAACTTAGAGTCACTGACCATCTAAGTATGTCTCATCAATTTTCAAAGTCTCCTCCATCAATTTCATTAATCTCGAAATCCATGTATATCTGGAACTCCGCTTGGATCACACCTGAACACTTGAATTCAATGAAAAACTGTATAGTAATTCACCTAAATCATTCTACATTAACTGATCATGATATGACATTGTTTTTGAACGACTGGAAATCTGGACAGTTTCCAAATCTTCAATATTTATACATCCAAAGCAGATTTCTTAGCAAAACCTTCACCGCATTTGGACTACCGTCACTTCGAGATACTGTAAATCCACAATTATATGGAAGATAGTAAGAATGTTCTCAAATTCCATTCGAAATATTTTCAATGTTTTCAGCATCCTTGGTATCGCAAGATTTATTCGTGGAGGTGTTGATGTTCGGCGAGACGATGGAGTTGTTGCAAATGTTTATTTCGACAATAATGGTGGAGTTCTACATATTCTGGTGTTGTAATAATTTTTTTCCTGTTTCATTGTTCTTCTTGCTTTTTTTCATTTTTTTCTCTTTAAGTTTTAAATAAAATTTATTGTTTGGCGAATTGTAGTGACAAGAGACACCGAAAAAACGAGAGAATCCGGCAGCCGGCGAAAAAGAGGCAGCGGAGAAAAGAGAGAGACGAGGAATTCAAATGTGGTCGACCCGCTAGGAGAAGGGTGGAAGAAGGGGAAAGGGGACGGCTGTTTCGTATTAGGCTGAGTCATAAGTTTCTTTCTTTTTTGAGATGATTTTTGACACGCGATTTCTCGAAAGCTAATAACTCACATAATGAGAAATATAATTGGTCAGTACATATAACTTATTGTGATTCTACCTGTGACTTGACGTCCGCCATCTGCTTAATCTGAGCCGTAGACAAGTCAAAACACTTGAGGAACCCTTTTTTGGTACAATTTTTTGACTTCATTTTTTTCCTATAAAATTTTGGCGAGAATGTGTGAGTCATTCGGAATTAAAACAAGCAAGAACAATTATGTATAAAAAACTAATAAAGATATTTGAACTAAACAACGATGGTTTAATGCGGGTCTTTGAAGAAAGGTGACCATAAGCAATTTAGAGAGGTGCGAGTATTTTTGATTTTTCTTTAACGGTAGATAAGTAAATTAGTGGAAATGTTTATTATTGCATAGAGTAGACATTGATGTTTCTAAATTTACTTTGTTTTGGATATTCACACCATTCGTCTTTTTTCGCAAGAAGCCCGAAGTTAACATCATCAAATTCACGTGATTTTTGAGTTTGATGAAGTCTACTGCTCGTAATCTTGAATCAATCCACTAGATCTTTTGCACAATTTTAGAACAATGTATTTACTGTTAATTACTTGTAACAAAATATTTCAGACTTGTTCGTGATCGTTGAAAAAAGATCCAGACTTCACTGTGGTCTACTTCACTAATATTCTCAAAAGTGTGAAAATCTTAACAATCACATCAACCAAGTTTTATCACTTATCCGAATGACTTTGGTGTACAGTTTTTTGTTGCATAACTTGCTTATGTTACTGTCTAACTTTTACAAATATTTTGATATAAATGCTCTCTCCAATATTTTAGTAATCGACTTAAACCCAGGAGAACATTGTGTTCTCATACCTGTCGGTCGTCTGATCATAAATTCTTTATCTTGGAAAGTTTTATCCAAAACTAAATTGTTATAACAAGACAAAGTCTTTCTTTATAAATACCACTTGTTTCCTTATGAAAATTTCAGAATTTTGATATAAATCCGACTAGAATCAAAAATCTTTTCAAAATAGGAATTTGATTAGAGACAGAAAAAAACTGTCGTTTTCACGAGTGGACAGCCTGTGCACTAACTTGAAACATTTTTTGTTAGCCACTGAAAAAGTCATTATAATGCAAAAAAGTTTGGGTCGATAAACAATCACAGTACCTAGAAACTGGAAGTCAAAGTTCAACCCCAAAAAAAGAAAGAAACTTATGACTCAACCTAATAATAGAGGGGTAGTCAGATGGAAAGAGATAGGGAGGAAGTGAGGGGGGGCATCAAAAGAAACGGGGGTTATTAATATTAAGCTTGTGCACTGGTGTAACGGATTAACCAAAAATTTTGAATAAAGCTCATTATTTATAACTAACGCAGATAATTATTTTTTAATTGAAAATTTTCTCGTGTAAAGCCATAAAAAGGGGATACCGTCAAACATGTGCGATAGAAGCGAAGTGCATGTAGAGGGAAATGGCCAATTTCTTACTGTATCACTGTGAGCCTCACAAACTGAACTATGTGTAACCATACATCACAGAGATCATTTTTGTAGTTGACAACTTGTACTCACTAGCAGGTCACTTATCGACAAAACAATTTCTCTTTCAAATCGTCCCATTTCAGTGCAAAATAGAGTTTTTTTTAACTGTTCCCTTAAAATGACCATAACTCTTTAAGAAGGATCTGTGGAGTCGGAAAACTTTCGTGGTGATGCTTTGACTTATAGAACTCCATGTGGAAATATGAGATCAAAACATTTCGTCCTCTCTCAAGACCAATAGTTGAAGCCGGTTCCGTTGTTAGTAGAATGAATTATTTCTGGTTACGTTTGATTGCAATCGTGACTACTGTACATATTTTCTCACAGGGCTTACTATCCAAATCCCAAATCTCAAAATCGGTTATGTGTTAATTCTCTACATATTTATCTGGGATGATCCAGATGCGCGGATCAAAAAACACTCACATCAGCCTGTCTTACATTACATTTTGATTTTCGGATTAAATATTTTACTGACACATCTCTAACCTTGTACGAAAGTAAAATCTAACTCACCTGATGTTGTTTTATTCTCTTTGCTTCTTTTCACGTTCTCCTTATTGTTATCGTTTCCTTCCAACACACACCCCATTTGTTGGGGTGTGTGTCTGGTGGTGCTGCTACTGATTCCACTCCTGTGCCGCTTGTTTTGCGTCTTTTCATGTTTCTTCTTTTTTGGCCGAATCAATTCCTTGGGTGATTTCATCGCTCAAAATTGGGCCAGCGACAGCAGCCGCTGGCCATCTTTTTATCACGTTCTCCTTATCATTCTCTTCTTCTTCCAACACACACCCCATTTGTTGGGGTGTGTGATGTCGCTGAAAGACAGCTCCCAAGAATACATCTTCAGATTCTTGTCAATGTTCCCGTTGTTGTAGATTGGCCCAGTGACTGCAGCCACTGGCCATTCATAGTGATTTCCTGGTAGCTCCTGAACAACGTCTTCAGTTCCTCATTAATGTCCTCAGTTCCCATATTGTTTAGATTGGCCCAGTGACTGCAGCCACTGGCCATTCATAGTGGTCTCGATTGTTTTTCACAATGCCTTGAAGCATTTATTCTTCAGTTTCGGGCTGTTTGCAGCACATCGTCAACACATCGTCTTTGATCTCATTGACGATTGATCCAGTGGCTGCAGCCACTGGTCATTTATAGTGTCCTCGTTTTTTGACGATATCTTGAAGCAATTCCGTTTTGCGCTGCTTCTTGCGTGCGCCTCTCTTGCGTCTTCTCGTGTTTCTTTTTTTCTTCTCTTGACGAATCGCTTTCACAGAGGATGTAAATATGTCCAGTGACAACAGCCACTGGCCATCACCATTCCCTCTTTTCAAAGCTCCATCGACCGTAATACCGTGAAACACCCAGACTCCTTCTATGGAGTTTTGAGTACTCCGGCATTTCGACCTCTATCTCGTCGTAGTGGTTCTCTCTGAAACAAGATAGGTTAATTGGCGGAATAACTTTTCGAATTCAAATGAGCCCTTATCTAGTTATTTTTAGAGATCAGCAAATTTCATGGATTTTCAACAACAGTCAATTCGCAATGTAAACTTTTTCATCATTTTAGTTTTGCAAAACTGTTTATTGACTGTCAGGCTTCGAATACGGAGGACAGGCTGATATGAGTGTTTTTTAATCAATTTGTCGAAAAAAAATGAAGAAATGATCATTTTTAGAGACAAGAGAAGGATCGTCCAGAAATTCAAGGAACCAATTTTAAGATATGGTTTTTTGGATAGTACAACATGTGAGAAAATGTTTTAAACTAGTGAGGAAGTCAGAAGAAGGAAGTCGGAAATAAAATTTTCAAAAGAGCAGTCGAAGGTCGGAAGAAATATGTAATTTTTCGAAAACGGAAGTCGGAAAGCGGAAGTCGTAAAATGGGTTCTGAAAGCAGAAATCGGAAGTTAATTTTGAAAAAGAGAGATTTGAGGAACATTTTTTCTAACCATCACAGAAAACAAATCTTGGCGTTGTTTTCATACAACATTTCACTAAAAACCATCAAAGTTCAGACGAAAATTCTGTTGGAAATTGGAACACTTTCTGAACATTTTACACGGAAGTCGGAAGTGACTAAACATTTTCAACAAAAGGCGTAAGCCGGAAGGCGGATGTAAAAAAAAGGATGTCGCAAAGCAGAAATCGGAAGATGGAAGACAAAGGAAAGAATTCCATTAAGCTATTCTTCAAAGAATAAAATTGAAACCAAATACAGGCGCAGGGAAATTAAAAAAAATAACTAAAAAATAAAACGAAACAAATTGAATAATGACAGAAAATAATAAAGTGACGCGTTTATTCATTGCGTAATGCCAATTCTCAAACAAGAAACTGGTGGCATGTTCTGCTTTTGTACAACAGTATTGTAAAAATATTCGGTGACGTACAATCTCGCCAATTTAAAAAATTTTCCAAACTACGTGAGTCCAAAATACTCCAGCCTAGCATTGTTACTTTTCCTCACACTCATCGTCTATATCTCATTTAATGCACTTCATCACAACCTCCCACAGATTCCCTCTCTGTGCGCAGTGCATTGAGAGGACCTCCGCTGGAGGCCGTGCTTCATAGCCTAATGCACAGGTAGCCTTAAAACCCAAATACTATTACTATGTATGTTTCACTGGAGCATCTCACTTTCCCTAACCGAGTACTTGTGTTAAATTGTCAAATTCATGCTACATATTAGCCGATCATCTCTCGCCGACAAAAATGTTCACCGTTTTTGATTCATTTATGCTAGTTTTAATAACAATTCACCAAAAAAAGTGAAAAATTAGCGAGAATATATCAAAAACTGCGACAATTTGTGCCGGTGCACGAAAAAACTTTCCGTCTCTCGTCTCGACGCAATTTTTTGAAATCACTTTTTTTAAAGCCTTTGAATTTTGTCATTTCTCCTCTTTTTCCAGCTACTTTCATCTATTTTGAATTAGTTTTATCTTATATTTCCCGTTTACCTCTTACAATATCGAAACAGTGGTAACGTCCGGATTCCTGGGTCCAATGATTGATGTTTCCAATAAATAATCGATTATCAGTCGATG
Source organism: Caenorhabditis remanei (assembly GCF_010183535.1). Classification (NCBI taxonomy): domain Eukaryota; kingdom Metazoa; phylum Nematoda; class Chromadorea; order Rhabditida; family Rhabditidae; genus Caenorhabditis; species Caenorhabditis remanei. Next base: position 58,687 of record NW_026526011.1, read on the forward strand.
ATTGTTCTGAAAATTTGAAAGAAATGCAATTATTTCTGGAATAATAACATTTTCGACTCACCTGCATTTTTCTGTCGAGAATTCTTTGCTACTGTGCGATTTTCACTGAGAAGTGACTTGCATTTTCTGAAATTGAAAAAATTATATTCGGTGAAACTAAACTGCAAGAAAAAAAGAGAAAACTGTGAACAGAAAGAAGAAAAACGAAAAAACCAGTCGAAAGTACTTAAACTTTGAATTAAAACCCAAAACCCACTTTAAACTAGTGCAAAATGGTTAGATAAAATTTCCTACTCCCCAAATAGTACCAAAAACTGAGAAAAAAAAAACAAAAAATTCGAGAAAAATGGGAAAAAAACGATTTCAAAAGAAAAAATAAAGAAACAGTTCTTGCTAAACAGAGCGCGGGCGGAATACCGGAGTGTTGTTGCAAAAATAGAAAAAATACCATTTTTTGAATTTTTCGATTATCGAGATGGAATATTAGAAAAATTTTTGAAGATTTCAAATATGTACAGGGAAAGGCCTTGTCATCAAAATCGGCGCCAGGGTAGCAAAATTCAAAATTCTTTTTATTTCAATTTTTTTGAAATGTTTTGAATTTTTGCGAAAAGTGAAAGTTACCATTTAAAATTGAAAGAAACTTTGAAAAATCATCAAAAATATTTCATTTGCTACACATTTTTGAAGTTGACCACATTTTCTTAGCTCCGCCTACTTTTAAGATACGCGCGTTGAGAGATTGGAAAGTGAGAGTATCATTGTGTGTCTTGTTATTACACAATCTGTTAGACAATTCGGCCCCCTTTTATGAATGTCGACTGCCAGCAACTTCTCCACGGGTCTCTTTCTCCACCGAATGGCTAAGAAAAGTGAGACATCAGAGAACAAGCGTCCGATCAAATACGGAAAGAGCTCAGGCAAATCGATATTAATATAGCTAGAAACCCCGTTAATCTAGCTTCACTTAGGTTCGCTTCAATATTGGCATAGCGAGACTGACGCGGGAGCTAGCTAGATTGAAAAGCATCTCGCTAGAATGACGACGCGTCTAGCTAGATTTGTCTACTTATCTTCTCGCTGGGATGATTTATGGATTTTTCAAAATGGAAATTTGGCTTTTCAACATTTATTCAGCCAAAATAATTAACAAAGAATAACAAAAAAAAAACAGTAAACAACGTGAAAACAAAAAAATGCTAGAAAACGGGAAATACTTATTTTCGGTAGGTGTCGTGTCTCCCAGTAATCACTTTCGACGCGCCGAACTGAGCTGCTGAACGTGCGTGGTTCCTGGAAAGAGGAGATCATGAAAATTTTTGATGAAGGATCCTTACTACCAAAGTACAATGCACATGTTAATACTGATCTCAATGAAGATCGTTCACGGTCTTCAAGATCCAGCGGGATCATAGTGAAAGGCCAACATTCAGTCTGAAACAAAATGAAAAATAATTCTTCATTTTTGAAGCAGACTAACCTCCTCTTGAGTGGAGTTGATACCATCGAAACCAGTCATGAAGTGGATTGATAACTCTCCCGCCTTGATATGACCCATTAAAGTTTCCTTGAGAGTTCCATGGTTCATTGGAGAAGTAGTTGAACGACCACGAATGACATCTGCTTGTGTTTCCAAATAGAGTACCCGTAGAGTGTAAGTAATGTATTTAGCAGCTTCTTCCAATCACTGAATACTACTGAAGAAAGTGATTTCACTTCGCCACAGGCACACCTTAAATTTCAGTTATCACTATGACTTTGTCTGAATGCTCCTCACTGGTTCTCCTCTTCAGCACACACAGCACACATTGTCACTTGAAATATGTGATCTCGTTGAAAAATAAGAGTTTTCATCAAATGCTCATTTTCAATAATTCCACATCGAAATACCGATTTACGCTGAAAATGTGATCGTTTTACGTGAAAGCTGAGACGATGCCTACCAGCTTTGGAGTAAGTTGTCGTCAGAAGGAAATAAACACGTAGAATGTCTTGCGAAGAAAGAAGACTCCAGAATCGCGCTGAAATCAGGAGCATTTTCGTACAATTAGTTTTCCAAACGTTACTTCGATCTAACTGGTTTCCAAATTCTTCTGTATCAGCAGCTTCACCATATACTTGATAATTTTCATGTAAATCTGTATTGAATCCTCCCTCCCGTGTGTTTTAGACAGCGGTGACCCCCCTCCTATTCTCTGGTATCGATTTTCTACTATTATGGTCCCTATTCGGAATATTCGCCCTAAGCGCAAAGCTCAATCTTCTCCGAAGTTCATTGGAAAGAAAATTAAAAAATCTGTAAATGATACCGAAGCTGTGGATGATATAATTTCTAACCCCCTATTCGAACTCTTGTCAAAGGATTATAAATCTAAAGAAGAATTCACTGTGAATGATATTGCAATCATGTTCCGGTCTTTGGCCGATACTATCTCCAATCTTCAGAATCAAAATTCACTTTTAACCTCTAAAGTATCTAATCTTGTGGAGAAAGTTTCCGGCTTGGAGGAACATTTGAAAACGTTGTCTGCGAAACCCAAAGAAATGGAGAAAATTCCAACTACTATGGTCAAAACGTTTGCGTCGGCAGTGGCGTCAACTATTTCGTCATCAATTACTACGCCGGATTCACAAATTAATCTGATGAAGGCGGTGTCTTACGCCAACACGGAAGATGCCAGAAAAACAAATGTCATTCTAAAAAATGTCGATTTATCTCCTGATGCCATGGATAACGGTGAGTTCTCATTGCAGATTGCGAACATATTTGGAACTTCTAAACCGGCGGTTTTTCGCCTTCCTCAATCGGCAAAAGGGCCGCCGATTGTACGTCTTTCCTTCAAGTCCAAGGAAGAAGCGAGCAATGTGTTAAAGAAGTTCAACAGGGAGAAGGCTTCCATCA
>NW_026526012.1:0-22460 GCF_010183535.1 Caenorhabditis remanei
TACTCGAAAATGTCTGTCGGACATTTTCTGAATACATTTTTTGAAGTACTCGAAAATGTCTGTCGGACATTTTCTGAATACATTTTTTGAAGTACTCGAAAATGTCTGTCGGACATTTTCTGAATACATTTTTTGAAGTACTCGAAAATGTCTGTCGGACATTTTCTGAATACATTTTTTGAAGTACTCGAAAATGTCTGTCGGACATTTTCTGAATACATGTTCCGAAGTATTCGAAAATGTCTGTCGGACATTTTCTGAATACATTTTTTGAAGTACTCGAAAATGTCTGTCGGACATTTTCTGAATACATTTTTTGAAGTACTCGAAAATGTCTGTCGGACATTTTCTGAATACATTTTTGAAGTACTCGAAAATGTCTGTCGGACATTTTCTGAATACATTTTTTGAAGTACTCGAAAATGTCTGTCGGACATTTTCTGAATACATTTTTTGAAGTACTCGAAAATGTCTGTCGGACATTTTCTGAATACATTTTTTGAAGTACTCGAAAATGTCTGTCGGACATTTTCTGAATACATTTTTTGAAGTACTCGAAAATGTCTGTCGGACATTTTCTGAATACATGTTCCGAAGTATTCGAAAATGTCTGTCGGACATTTTCTGAATACATTTTTGAAGTATTCGAAAATGTCTGTCGGACATTTTCTGAATACATTTTTTGAAGTACTCGAAAATGTCTGTCGGACATTTTCTGAACATTTTTGAAGTACTCGAAAATGTCTGTCGGACATTTTCTGAATACATTTTTTGAAGTACTCGAAAATGTCTGTCGGACATTTTCTGAATACATTTTTGAAGTACTCGAAAATGTCTGTCGGACATTTTCTGAATACATTTTTTGAAGTACTCGAAAATGTCTGTCGGACATTTTCTGAATACATTTTTGAAGTACTCGAAAATGTCTGTCGGACATTTTCTGAATACATTTTTTGAAGTACTCGAAAATGTCTGTCGGACATTTTCTGAATACATTTTTGAAGTACTCGAAATGTCTGTCGGACATTTTCTGAATACATTTTTGAAGTACTCGAAATGTCTGTCGCATTTTCTGAATACATTTTTTGAGTCCGAAATGTCTGTCGGACATTTTCTGAACATTGAAGTACGAAATGCTTCGGACATTTTCTGATAATGTTACGTCGAAAATGTCTGTCGGACATTTTCTGAATACATTTTTTGAAGTACTCGAAAATGTCTGTCGGACATTTTCTGATACATGAAGTACTCGAAAATGCTGTCGACTTTTCGATACTTTTTTGAATACTCGAAAATGTCTGTCGGACATTTTCTGATACATTTTTGAAGTACTCGAAAGACATTTTCGAATAAGAGTACTCGAAATGTCGTCGGCATTTTATCTGAATACATTTTTTGAAGTACTCGAAAATGTCTGTCGGACATTTTCTGAATACATTTTTTTGAGTACCGAAAATGTCTGTCGGACATTTCTGAATACATTTTTGAAAGTACTCGAAAATTGTCTGTCGGACATGTTCTGAATACATTTTGGAAAGTACTCGAAAATGGCCTGTCGGACATGGTCTGAATACATTTTTTGAAGTACTCGAAAAATGTCTGTCGGACATTTTCTGGATACATTTTTTGAAGTACTCGAAAATGTCTGTCGGGACATTTCGTGAATACATTTTTTGAAGTACTCGAAAATGTCTGTCGGACATTTTCTGAATACATTTTTGAAGTACTCGAAATGTCTGTCGGACATTTTCTGAATACATTTTTGAAGTATTCGAAATGTCTGTCGGACATTGTCTGAATACATTTTTTGAAGTACTGCGAAAATGTCTGTCGCGGACATTTTCTGAATACATTTTTTGAAGTACTCGAAAATGTCTGTCGGACATTTTCTGAATACATTTTTTGAAGTACTCGAAAATGTCTGTCGGACATTTTCTGAATACATTTTTTGAAGTATTCGAAATGTCTGTCGGACATTTTCTGAATACATTTTTTGAAGTACTCGAAAATGTCTGTCGGACATTTTCTGAATACATTTTTTGAAGTACTCGAAAATGTCTGTCGGACATTTTTCTGAATACATTTTTGAAGTATTCGAAAATGTCTGTCGGACATTTTCTGAATACATTTTTTGAAGTACTCAAAAATGTCTGTCGGACATTTTCTGAATACATTTTTTGAAGTACTCGAAAATGTCTGTCGGACATTTTCTGAATACATTTTTTGAAGTACTCGAAAATGTCTGTCGGACATTTTCTGAATACATTTTTTGAAGTACTCGAAAATGTCTGTCGGACATTTTCTGAATACATTTTTTGAAGTACTCGAAAATGTCTGTCGGACATTTTCTGAATACATTTTTTGAAGTACTCGAAAATGTCTGTCGGACATTTTCTGAATACATTTTTTGAAGTACTCGAAAATGTCTGTCGGAACATTTTCTGAATACATTTTTTGAAGTACTCGAAAATGTCTGTCGGACATTTTCTGAATACATTTTTTGAAGTACTCGAAAATGTCTGTCGGACATTTTCTGAATACATTTTTGAAGTACTCGAAAATGTCTGTCGGACATTTTCTGAATACATTTTTTGAAGTATTCGAAAATGTCTGTCGGACATTTTCTGAATACATTTTTTGAAGTACTCGAAATGTCTGTCGGACATTTTCTGAATACATTTTTTGAAGTACTCGAAAATGTCTGTCGGACATTTTCTGAATACATTTTTTGAAGTACTCAAAAATGTCTGTCGGACATTTTCTGAATACATTTTTTGAAGTACTCGAAAATGTCTGTCGGACATTTTCTGAATACATTTTTTGAAGTATTCGAAAATGTCTGTCGCGGACATTTTCTGAATACATTTTTTGAAGTACTCGAAAATGTCTGTCGGACATTTTCTGAATACATTTTTTGAAGTACTCGAAAATGTCTGTCGGACATTTTCTGAATACATTTTTTGAAGTATTCGAAAATGTCTGTCGGACATTTTCTGAATACATTTTTGAAGTACTCGAAAATGTCTGTCGGACATTTTCTGAATACATTTTTTGAAGTATTCGAAAATGTCTGTCGGACATTTTCTGAATACATTTTTTGAAGTACTCGAAAATGTCTGTCGGACATTTTCTGAATACATTTTTTGAAGTACTCGAAATGTCTGTCGGACATTTTCTGAATACATTTTTTGAAGTACTCGAAAATGTCTGTCGGACATTTTCTGAATACATTTTTGAAGTACTCGAAAATGTCTGTCGGACATTTCTGAATACATTTTTTTGAAGTACTCGAAAATGTCTGTCGGACATTTTCTGAATACATTTTTTGAAGTACTCGAAAATGTCTGTCGGGACATTTTCTGAATACATTTTTGAAGTACTCGAAAATGTCTGTCGGACATTTTAATTTAATTTATTGACTGCTGGGATATAAATCATTAAAATATACAGGAGACCGGATCAAGCCCCTCACGAGGCTAAAGACCTGGTAGGAGGGGAAATACGTGGAAAGCAAGATATTAAGTCAGGAAGTATGGGGGAAAAAAATGGGGGAACGAGAATCAATTGATATGAGGAGAGAAGATATGAATGAAATAAGCGAGAAGGGGAGAGGGTAAAGAGCGAATTCACAGGGGGAGATCATAGTCTAATATTGAATGATTGAGAAGGGAGACAAATTCACCGGGAGAAAGGAACTTATGGGTATTACATGTGACAGAATTCCATAGGGGGATTGAATTAGAGAAAAAATCCTTAATATCAGGCCTAACACAAATTAAAGTCATGGGTCGTCTAGCCGAATTGGACAGTCTGACATACGACTGGATATTTGGTAAGTACGCTGCGCCGCATATAAATTTATAAAGTAAGATTAATTGAGATTTAAGTCTGCGATGGCGGACTGAGTAAATGTCGAGAATTTCGAGACGGTCGAGATATGAAGAATAAGGGATGTTGCATCGTTGTAAAACTTTTCTAGTGAATAATCTGAGTGGTTTTTCCAGTTTTTGAGACAGAACGCTAGAAGGTGAAGGAGAGTAAACAACAGAGCAATATTCAAGCAAGGGAAGAACATAGGTGTTGAAAAGATGTCTGTAGAGTGATAGAGATCTAGACTTGAAGGCTTTCAGCAGTTGATTACAGCGGAGTAAAGCTAGCGAGGATAATTTGGAAATGTGAAGGTCGAATTTGAGATTAGAGTCGGTTAATAGACCCAAATCCCGTACTACTGTAGATTCGGAGATGGGGATGGAGTCTACATGAAATGGGTGACGAGAGTTTTCGGGACCTAGCCTAAGAAGAGAGGTTTTAGTGTGAGCTAACGGCAAAGCGTTGGCGGAGGCCCATTTGGATACTAGGTTTATACCGTGTTGGAGGAGAACTGGGTCATGGGAATACAATTTGATATCATCAGCAAAAGCGGCAAAATGAATGTTTGGTGGGAGTTTCAGGAGTAGGTCGTTTATGTAGATTAAGAATAATAGGGGACCTGATACAGTTCCTTGCGGAACACCCGAGGGAATAGGAGAAATTTTATTGTCTAGGGATCCGTTAACCATTACTGAGAAGGTGCGTTCTTTGAGGAAAGCTTCGAACCAGGAGATGTGAGGGTTTGACAGACCAAAGTTTGCAAGTTTTTTGAGCAAAATAATGTGATCTACCTTATCAAATGCTTTCTTGAAGTCAAAGAAGACAACGTCTAGAGAATGATGAGTTTTCAGGATTCTTCTATAGTTTGGCGGTAGAGTAGACCAGGGAACTAGGGCAGGAACGGCGGGCAAGAAATCCGTGCTGGTGGATGGAGAATCTGTGACCTAGGTCCGTTCTAATTTGACGGCAAAGTATTCTTTCAAAAATGCGGGCGAATGGATCGGTGAGCGTGATGGGACGATAGTTTTGCGGGGATGAGGGGTTCCCTTTTTTGAAAACTGGGATAATAGTCCCATGTTTCCAAGCGCTGGGGACAACAGAGGACTCGAGGGATTCAGAATAAATGATGGAGAGAGGTAGGGCAAGGCTGGTGGCGCAGTTTTTGATTATGAAATAATTGGCTAGGTGAAGGGAGAACCCACATTTTGGGGGAATTTTGGAGATGACTTGCTCGATTACCCAAGGGGAAAAAGTGTCTCTGGAAGACTGAGGGTGGGCGGGAGAAGAGGGGTTATCGAAAATGTCTGTCGGACATTTTCTGAATACATTTTTTGAAGTACTCGAAAATGTCTGTCGGACATTTTCTGAATACATTTTTTGAAGTACTCGAAAATGTCTGTCGGACATTTTCTGAATACATTTTTTGAAGTACTCGAAAATGTATGTCGGACATTTTCTGAATACATTTTTTGAAGTACTCGAAAATGTCAGTCGGACATTTCTGAATACATTTTTTGAAGTACTCGAAAATGTCTGTCGGACATTTTCTGAATACATTTTAGTAGTATACAGATGCAGTTAGGCGCATAAATAAAGCACAGGGGGCGGGGCTTAGCAAGCTCCGCCCCTGTGCTTTATTTATGCGCCTAACTGCATCTGTGAGAATACTTAATCATCCAATCATATCAGAATGTGATTAACTGATAAAATTAAAAACTTACTGATAAGAGTGATAAGAGTGATTATACACGAATGAAAATACCTTGGGATCAGAGTATGGTGGGTTAAATGATAAAATGATAAGGTGATTACTGATAAGGTGATTATAAAGTAATTATAAAGTAAGATTAATTGAGATTTAAGTCTGCGATGGCGGACTGAGTAAATGTCGAGAATTTCGAGACGGTCGAGATATGAAGAATAAGGGATGTTGCATCGTTGTAAAACTTTTCTAGTGAATAATCTGAGTGGTTTTTCCAGTTTTTGAGACAGAACGCTAGAAGGTGAAGGAGAGTAAACAACAGAGCAATATTCAAGCAAGGGTCCGACAGACATTTTCGAGTACTTCAAAAAATGTATTCAGAAAATGTCCGACAGACATTTTCGAATACTTCAAAAAATGAATTCAGAAAATGTCCGACAGACATTTTCGAATACTTCAAAAAATGTATTCAGAAAATGTCCGACAGACATTTTCGAATACTTCAAAAAATGAATTCAGAAAATGTCCGACAGACATTTTCGAATACTTCAAAAAATGTATTCAGAAAATGTCCGACAGACATTTTCGAGTACTTCAAAAAATGTATTCAGAAAATGTCCGACAGACATTTTCGAATACTTCAAAAAATGAATTCAGAAAATGTCCGACAGACATTTTCGAATACTTCAAAAAATGTATTCAGAAAATGTCCGACAGACATTTTCGAATACTTCGGAACATGTATTCAGAAAATGTCCGACAGACATTTTCGAGTACTTCGGAACATGTATTCAGAAAATGTCCGACAGACATTTTCGAGTACTTCGGAACATGTATTCAGAAAATGTCCGACAGACATTTCGAGTACTTCGGAACATGTATTCAGAAAATGTCCGACAGACATTTTCGAGTACTTCGGAACATGTATTCAGAAAATGTCCGACAGACATTTCGAGTACTTCGGAACATGTATTCAGAAAATGTCCGACAGACATTTTCGAGTACTTCGGAACATGTATTCAGAAAATGTCCGACAGACATTTTCGAGTACTTCGGAACATGTATTCAGAAAATGTCCGACAGACATTTTCGAATACTTCGGAACATGTATTCAGAAAATGTCCGACAGACATTTTCGAGTACTTCGGAACATGTATTCAGAAAATGTCCGACAGACATTTTCGAATACTTCGGAACATGTATTCAGAAAATGTCCGACAGACATTTTCGAGTACTTCGGAACATGTATTCAGAAAATGTCCGACAGACATTTTCGAGTACTTCGGAACATGTATTCAGAAAATGTCCGACAGACATTTTCGAATACTTCGGAACATGTATTCAGAAAATGTCCGACAGACATTTTCGAGTACTTCGGAACATGTATTCAGAAAATGTCCGACAGACATTTTCGAATACTTCGGAACATGTATTCAGAAAATGTCCGACAGACATTTTCGAATACTTCAAAAAATGTATTCAGAAAATGTCCGACAGACATTTTCGAATACTTCGGAACATGTATTCAGAAAATGTCCGACAGACATTTTCGAGTACTTCGGAACATGTATTCAGAAAATGTCCGACAGACATTTTCGAATACTTCGGAACATGTATTCAGAAAATGTCCGACAGACATTTTCGAGTACTTCGGAACATGTATTCAGAAAATGTCCGACAGACATTTTCGAGTACTTCAAAAAATGTATTCAGAAAATGTCCGACAGACATTTTCGAATACTTCGGAACATGTATTCAAAAATGTCCGACAGACATTTTCGAATACTTCGGAACATGTATTCAGAAAATGTCCGACAGACATTTTCGAGTACTTCAAAAAATGTATTCAGAAAATGTCCGACAGACATTTTCGATACTTCGGAACATGTATTCAGAAAATGTCCGACAGACATTTTCGAGTACTTCGGAACATGTATTCAGAAAATGTCCGACAGACATTTTCGAATACTTCGGAACATGTATTCAGAAAATGTCCGACAGACATTTTCGAGTACTTCGGAACATGTATTCAGAAAATGTCCGACAGACATTTTCGAGTACTTCGGAACATGTATTCAGAAAATGTCCGACAGACATTTTCGAGTACTTCGAACATGTATTCAGAAAATGTCCGACAGACATTTTCGAGTACTTCGGAACATGTATTCAGAAAATGTCCGACAGACATTTTCGAGTACTTCGGAACATGTATTCAGAAAATGTCCGACAGACATTTTCGAGTACTTCGAAAAATGTATTCAGAAAATGTCCGACAGACATTTTCGAATACTTCGGAACATGTATTCAGAAAATGTCCGACAGACATTTTCGATACTTCGGAACATGTATTCAGAAAATGTCCGACAGACATTTTCGAATACTTCGGAACATGTATTCAGAAAATGTCCGACAGACATTTTCGAATACTTCGGAACATGTATTCAGAAAATGTCCGACAGACATTTTCGAATACTTCGGAACATGTATTCAGAAAATGTCCGACAGACATTTTCGAATACTTCGGAACATGTATTCAGAAAATGTCCGACAGACATTTTCGAGTACTTCGGAACAATGTATTCAGAAAATGTCCGACAGACATTTTCGAATACTTCGGAACATGTATTCAGAAAATGTCCGACAGACATTTTCGAATACTTCGGAACAATGTATTCAGAAAATGTCCGACAGACATTTTCGAATACTTCGGAACATGTATTCAGAAAATGTCCGACAGACATTTTCGAATACTTCGGAACATGTATTCAGAAAATGTCCGACAGACATTTTCGAATACTTCGGACATGTATTCAGAAAATGTCCGACAGACATTTTCGAGTACTTCGGAACATGTATTCAGAAAATGTCCGACAGACATTTTTCGAATACTTCGGAACATGTATTCAGAAAATGTCCGACAGACATTTCGAATTACTCTTCAAAAATGTATTCATAAAAATGTCCGACAGACATTTCGAATACTTCGGAACATGTATCAGAAGAATGTCCCGACAGAGACATTTTCGAGTACTTCGGAACATGTATCAGAAAATGTCCGACAGACATTTTCCGAATACTTCGGAACATGTATTCAGAAAATGGTCCGACAGACATTTCGAGTAATTCGGAACATGTATATCAGAAATGTCCGGGACAGACATTTTCGAGTAGTAGTACTTCAACAAATGTATTCAGAAAATGTCCGACAGACATTTTCGAATACTTCGGAACATGTATTCAGAAAATGTCCGACAGACATTTTCGAATACTTCGGAACATGTATTCAGAAAATGTCCGACAGACATTTTCGAGTACTTCAAAAATGTATTCAGAAAATGTCCGACAGACATTTTCGAATACTTCGGAACATGTATTCAGAAAATGTCCGACAGACATTTTCGAGTACTTCGGAACATGTATTCAGAAAATGTCCGACAGACATTTTCGAATACTTCGGAACATGTATTCAGAAAATGTCCGACAGACATTTTCGAGTACTTCGGAACATGTATTCAGAAAATGTCCGACAGACATTTTCGAGTACTTCGGAACATGTATTCAGAAAATGTCCGACAGACATTTTCGAGTACTTCGGAACATGTATTCAGAAAATGTCCGACAGACATTTTCGAGTACTTCGGAACATGTATTCAGAAAATGTCCGACAGACATTTCGAGTACTTCGGAACATGTATTCAGAAAATGTCCGACAGACATTTTCGAGTACTTCGAACATGTATTCAGAAAATGTCCGACAGACATTTTCGAATACTTCGGAACATGTATTCAGAAAATGTCCGACAGACATTTTCGAATACTTCGGAACATGTATTCAGAAAATGTCCGACAGACATTTTCGATACTTCGGAACATGTATTCAGAAAATGTCCGACAGACATTTTCGAATACTTCGGAACATGTATTCAGAAAATGGTCCGACAGACATTTTCGAGTACTTCGAAACATGTATTCAGAAAATGTCCGACAGACATTTTCGAATACTTCGGAACATGTATTCAGAAAATGTCCGACAGACATTTTCGAGTACTCTTCAAAAAATGTATTCAGAAAATGTCCGACAGACATTTTCGAATACTTCGGAACATGTATTCAGAAAATGTCCGACAGACATTTTCGAAGTACTTCGGAACATGTATTCAGAAAATGTCCGACAGACATTTTCGAATACTTCGGAACATGTATTCAGAAAATGTCCGACAGACATTTTCGAGTACTTCGGAACATGTATTCAGAAAATGTCCGACAGACATTTTCGATACTTCGGAACATGTATTCAGAAAATGTCCGACAGACATTTTCGAGTACTTCGGAACATGTATTCAGAAAATGTCCGACAGACATTTTCGAGTACTTCAAAAAATGTATTCAGAAAATGTCCGACAGACATTTTCGAATACTTCGGAACATGTATTCAGAAAATGTCCGACAGACATTTCGAGTACTTCAAAAAATGTATTCAGAAAATGTCCGACAGACATTTTCGAGTACTTCAAAAATGTATTCAGAAAATGTCCGACAGACATTTTCGAGTACTTCAAAAATGTATTCAGAAAATGTCCGACAGACATTTTCGATACTTCAAAACATGTATTCAGAAAATGTCCGACAGACATTTTCGAGTACTTCGGAACATGTATTCAGAAAATGTCCGACAGACATTTTCGATACTTCGGAACATGTATTCAGAAAATGTCCGACAGACATTTTCGAAGTACCTTCGGAACATGTATTCAGAAAATGTCCGACAGACATTTTTCGAAGTACTTCGGAACATGTATTCAGAAAATGTCCGACAGACATTGTCGAAGTACTTCGGAACTGTATTCAGAAAATGTCCGACAGACATTGTCGAATACTTCGGAACATGTATTCAGAAAATGTCCGACAGACATTTTCGAATACTTCGGAACATGTATTCAGAAAATGTCCGCAGACATTTTCGAATACATTCGGAACATGTATTCAGAAATGTCCGACAGACATTTTCGAATACTTCGGAACATGTATTCAGAAAATGTCCGACAGACATTTTCGAATACTTCGGAACATGTATTCAGAAAATGTCCGACAGACATTTTCGAATACTTCGGACATGTATTCAGAAATGTCCGACAGACATTTCGAGTACTTCGGACATGTATTCAGAAAATGTCCGACAGACATTTTCGAATACTTCGGAACATGTATTCAGAAAATGTCCGACAGACATTTTCGAGTACTTCAAAAATGTATTCAGAAAAATGTCCGACAGACATTTTCGAATACTTCGGAACATGTATTCAGAAAATGTCCGACAGACATTTTCGAGTACTTCGGAACATGTATTCAGAAAATGTCCGACAGACATTTTCGAGTACTTCGGAACATGTATTCAGAAAATGTCCGACAGACATTTTCGAGTACTTCGGAACATGTATTCAGAAAATGTCCGACAGACATTTTCGAATACTTCGGAACATGTATTCAGAAAATGTCCGACAGACATTTTCGAATACTTCGGAACATGTATTCAGAAAATGTCCGACAGACATTTTCGAGTACTTCGGAACATGTATTCAGAAAATGTCCGACAGACATTTTCGAATACTTCGGAACATGTATTCAGAAATGTCCGACAGACATTTTCGAGTACTTCAAAAAATGTATTCAGAAAATGTCCGACAGACATTTTCGAATACTTCGGAACATGTATTCAGAAAATGTCCGACAGACATTTTCGAGTACTTCGGAACATGTATTCAGAAAATGTCCGACAGACATTTTCGAGTACTTCGGAACATGTATTCAGAAAATGTCCGACAGACATTTTCGAGTACTTCAAAAAATGTATTCAGAAAATGTCCGACAGACATTTTCGAGTACTTCAAAAATGTATTCAGAAAATGTCCGACAGAAATTTTCGAATACTTCGGAACATGTATTCAGAAAATGTCCGACAGACATTTTCGAGTACTTCAAAAAATGTATTCAGAAAATGTCCGACAGACATTTTCGAGTACTTCAAAAAATGTATTCAGAAAATGTCCGACAGACATTTTCGAGTACTTCGGAACATGTATTCAGAAAATGTCCGACAGACATTTTCGAGTACTTCGGAACATGTATTCAGAAAATGTCCGACAGACATTTTCGAATACTTCGGAACATGTATTCAGAAAATGTCCGACAGACATTTTCGAGTACTTCGGAACATGTATTCAGAAAATGTCCGACAGACATTTTCGAATACTTCGGAACATGTATTCAGAAAATGTCCGACAGACATTTTCGAGTACTTCAAAAAATGTATTCAGAAAATGTCCGACAGACATTTTCGAATACTTCGGAACATGTATTCAGAAAATGTCCGACAGACATTTTCGAATACTTCGGAACATGTATTCAGAAAATGTCCGACAGACATTTTCGAGTACTTCAAAAATGTATTCAGAAAATGTCCGACCGACATTTTCGAGTACTTCAAAAAATGTATTCAGAAAATGTCCGACAGACATTTTCGAGTACTTCAAAAAACGTATTCAGAAAATGTCCGACAGACATTTTCGAGTACTTCGGAACATGTATTCAGAAAATGTCCGACAGACATTTTCGAATACTTCAAAAAATGTATTCAGAAAATGTCCGACCGACATTTTCGAATACTTCAAAAAATGTGGTTGATAACCATTTTTAAAGAAACGAAAATGGTTATCAACCATTTTCGAGATGTAAGTGAAAATAATGAAACGAATTGTTATCAACCATTTTCGAGATTTTTTTCGAGATGGAAGTGAAAATAAAGAAACGAAAATGGTTATCAACCATTTTCAAGATGGAAGTGAAAATAAAGAAACGAAAATGGTTATCAACCATTTTCGAGATGGAATTGAAAATAAAGAAACGAAAATGGTTATCAAATGGAAAAATGGTATTCAGAAAATGTCCGACAGACATTTGTCCGACAGACATTTTCGAGTACTTCGGAACATGTTCCGAAGTACTCGAAAATGTCTGTCGGACATTGAGTATGTCTTCCATACTTCTGACTGAAACGTCTTCACAACTGTTTCGTTATCTCGGACTGTTCTGCCTGATGTAGTGGCATACTTTGCTTCTTGGACTGGAAGTTTGTATTCAGAAAATGTCCGACAGACATTTTCGAATACTTCGGAACATGTATTCAGAAAATGTCCGACAGACATTTTCGAATACTTCGGAACATGGATTTTGTCCGAGAGGACTACATCAGAATCTGAAATAAAAAAATATGACTTCTGTCCTCCTTTAAAATGATAAAATTGATCTGTAAACTTCAAAATTTTATAAATCTCAAAATGTCCGATTCAAATTTTCGAATACTAAAAAATGTATTCAGAAAATGTCCGACAGACATTTTCGACTTCCGGTTAGTCCAAATTGATGACGACTTGAATGTCAGCTTGTATTGACATCCAGCTTCAATCGATAGCGATGAACAACAAATGAAGCTGATGACGCCACTTCTGTTGAAAACGATAAGTTGAGTTCAATCATCGAAGTATGGAGAGCGGGCTTCTTGAATCGAGTGAAGACTTCGCAAGAGTATTTGTCGACTCTTCTGTTGGTGTGGCGACATTCCACTTGATGTCCCTTGTTGGCGTCATCAGCTTCATTCGTTGTTCATCGCTATCGATTGAAGCTGGATGTCAATACAAGCTGACATTCAAGTCGTCATCAATTTGGACTAACCGGAAGTAACCACCAGCTTCGCCGAAATCACTTCGCTTGCAATACCAGCTCTTCTACGACATCACAACTGCCGATTGGTCAAGAAGTCTTCACAAACATGTCATCGCTCTACAATCAAGGGAATCGACGAAGATTTCGTGACAAACGGCATAAACTCGTTGCTTCCGCAACGCGTCTACAATACCAGCCGACGTCTACTATGTACAAGGAATAATAGGGGACCTGATACAGTTCCTTGCGGAACACCCGAGGGAATAGGAGAAATTTTATTGTCTAGGGATCCGTTAACCATTACTGAGAAGGTGCGTTCTTTGAGGAAAGCTTCGAACCAGGAGATGTGAGGGTTTGACAGACCAAAGTTTGCAAGTTTTTTGAGCAAAATAATGTGATCTACTTTATCAAATGCTTTCTTGAAGTCAAAGAAGACAACGTCTAGAGAATGATGAGTTTTCAGGATTCTCCTATAGTTTGCGGTAGAGTAGACCAGGGAACTAGGGCAGGAACGGCGGGCAAGAAATCCGTGCTGGTGGATGGAGAATCTGTGACCTAGGTCCGTTCTAATTTGACGGCAAAGTATTCTTTCAAAAATGCGGGCGAATGGATCGGTGAGCGTGATGGGACGATAGTTTTGCGGGGATGAGGGGTTCCCTTTTTTGAAAACTGGGATAATAGTCCCATGTTTCCAAGCGCTGGGGACAACAGAGGACTCGAGGGATTCAGAATAAATGATGGAGAGAGGTAGGGCAAGGCTGGTGGCGCAGTTTTTGATTATGAAATAATTGGCTAGGTGAAGGGAGAACCCACATTTTGGGGGAATTTTGGAGATGACTTGCTCGATTACCCAAGGGGAAAAAGTGTCTCTGGAAGACTGAGGGTGGGCGGGAGAAGAGGGGTTATTGGGAACCAAGGTAGGTGGAGAGTGGGTGCTAGTGTTGTAGTTGGAGAGGAATTCGGCAGCAAATATGGATGCTTTAGAGGAATCTGAAGTAATAAGGTCTGAGCCAATGGATAGATGGGGAATTGTAGACCTACATTTGAGCCGTTTATTGATTAAAGCAAGCGCTGATCTACTGTGGACGGTGGATAATATATGTTTTTTCCCGGCGGAATAATTGTTTTTTGATGTCATGCTGAATTTTCTTTATGCGAGTTTGAAATTTACGCATTAAATCGGGCGCGGGAGTGGGTGACTTAAGGGGCTTTTGAGTAGGAGAAGCGAACACGCTTGAGCTGTCTGGCAAGATTGGATGGACCACGGTGTTTGGTGGGAGGTATAGTGGGAGTGTGGGATAGAATTAAACTAGAAAGAATAGAGATGAATTTAGCGTACTTATCAGAGGGGGATGGGAGGGTACTAAAAACTATGTCCCAGTCGGTAGAGGCAAGCGCTGCGTTTAAAAGCACTAAAGTTTCATTTTCGGTAATTTAGGCGGTTGGAGGGTTTATGCGCTTGGAGGGTGCTGATAGTATTAACATAAGGCGGGCTGAAAACACAGTGGATAGATAGATGATCGGAATTCAGGAGAGGTGGGATTCTTTCAAGTTTGTAGATAGGAACGTCGTCAGAAGAGATGATGAGGTCCAGGATATTCGAGGATGTTGTACCGAGTCTAGTGGGAAAAGTGATGTGTTGGGTGAGCCCACGCGAATTCAAGAAGCTTTGGAACTTATGGAGAGAAGGACGGTTAAGTCCCCAGGAGATTTCGGGAAAATTGAAGTCTCCCATGAGGAGACAAGAATCAAGGGGGAGAACTACGTTGAGATGATTCATGAGAGCTTCAGATTCAGAGACATGAAGGTCTGGAGGTCTGTAGACAGTGCAGAGGGTAAAAGGAGCAAATTTGTCAGAAAAAGAGTCAGAAGGAGCAATCATGCAAGCTAGTATTTCGGATTTGTGGAGGGGGGTAGTGGAAAGAATTATTGATTTCTATTGGTGATACGGTAAAGATGGTTTTGGAGAGTATGGCGACTCCACCCCCTCTAGATTTATGATGGACGGCGGGATCTCGATCAAACCTTGTGATGTTTATATCATGAGAAGAGAAAAGAGATGAAGGTACTGGTTGATCAAGAAAGGTTTCAGTAAGTATTAGAAGGTGGTGTTCAGAAGATCGAAAGAAATCAATAATTAAGGAAATTTTGGAAAGGCTGGCGACGCTGCGTACGTTAGAGAGCACTATGTCGATTCGTATGTCAGACTGTTCAATGAGGCTAGCCGGAGAAGAGGAAGAAAGGTTGGAAACATCGGAAGAAGGAAGTGGTAAAAAAAATTAGAGTGAGAAGTTAGAGGAGATGGAAATCGGCAAGAGAGTTGACAGGCGATTAGAGAAAGGGCGAGGATTTTTGTTGAGTTTATATTCAATGTCGACCATGATGAACTTGGAGGATTTTTCTTTCAAGTTGTTGTCGTATACAAACTTGCGAGACTCGTACAATTTCTTCAGTTCCTCTCTCGTGAGATCTCTCCTAGCTCTTGGTCGGCTCTGGATAGAAGAGAGTGACGGATCCGCGTTCTTGGCTTTGAAAAATCCATTCAGAAATTTGTCTCTCTCAGAATTCGATGCGAACTGCAACTTGAGAGGCCGGCATGCAGTTTTTAGACGGATGGCGGTGGGCTTGAGATGGAGAGGGCAGTCCGTGCTTAGCGCTGAATGTTGAGAAGAATTCCAAGTCACGTTTCTCTTGTTCTGGATCATCCTTCGAGTCCGGGAATCTCTCGATGACGGCGCGGGTCGCTTTGTCCAGCATTTTGGCTGCTTCTTGCGCAATGGAAAGCGTAGAAAGTTGCTTTGGCAGGTTTTTAGAAGAGATTTCGGCGTAACTAGTAGGACGGCACTCATCGCCATTCGAGGAAGAAAAAGAGAAGACGTCGTTGTTTGAGTGGCAGAAGACAGGTTCCCCAATGGCCGGGGGGTCCTGTGCCATGGGGCAAGCACTAGAGAGACGTTCACTTACTTTAGTGGAACAGGTTTCCATGAGGCAGGCTTGAAGTTCGTTGACTTGACGAGTCAACTTGAGAACATGGTCATAAAGAGCACGATAGTCTTCGTAGGCAACAAATTTGGGTGGGGCGTCATTCGAGTCAGTTTCAGTGAGAGCCGTTTGACACGGGGTCCCCTACCATTCAGCATGATCAAATTCGGAATAAATATTTAGCAGCGAATATAGAATAGAAGTTCAGAATATAGATATAGTATAGGTCAGAATATGATCCAAGAAAATCAATACCAGAGGATAGGGAGGGCGGGTGCACTAGACGAGGACACACACGGGGAATGAGGACACACACGGGGAATGAGGACACACACGGGGAATGAGGACACACACGGGGAATGAGGACACACACGGGGAATGAGGACACACACGGGGAATGAGGACACACACGGGGAATGAGGACACACACGGGGAATGAAGACTATCGTGCTCTTTATGACCATGTTCTCAAGTTGACTCGTCAAGTCAACGAACTTCAAGCCTGCCTCATGGAAACCTGTTCCACTAAAGTAAGTGAACGTCTCTCTAGTGCTTGCCCCATGGCACAGGACCCCCCGGCCATTGGGGAACCTGTCTTCTGCCACTCAAACAACGACGTCTTCTCTTTTTCTTCCTCGAATGGCGATGAGTGCCGTCCTACTAGTTACGCCGAAATCTCTTCTAAAAACCTGCCAAAGCAACTTTCTACGCTTTCCATTGCGCAAGAAGCAGCCAAAATGCTGGACAAAGCGACCCGCGCCGTCATCGAGAGATTCCCGGACTCGAAGGATGATCCAGAACAAGAGAAACGTGACTTGGAATTCTTCTCAACATTCAGCGCTAAGCACGGACTGCCCTCTCCATCTCAAGCCCACCGCCATCCGTCTAAAACTGCATGCCGGCCTCTCAAGTTGCAGTTCGCATCGAATTCTGAGAGAGACAAATTTCTGAATGGATTTTTCAAAGCCAAGAACGCGGATCCGTCACTCTCTTCTATCCAGAGCCGACCAAGAGCTAGGAGAGATCTCACGAGAGAGGAACTGAAGAAATTGTACGAGTCTCGCAAGTTTGTATACGACAACAACTTGAAAGAAAAATCCTCCAAGTTCATCATGGTCGACATTGAATATAAACTCAACAAAAATCCTCGCCCTTTTCTCTAATCGCCTGTCAACTCTCTTGCCAATTTCCATCTCCTCTAACTTCTCACTCTAATTTTTTTTACCACTTCCTTCTTCCGATGTTTCCAAACCTTTCTTCCTCTTCTCCGGCTAGCCTCATTGAACAGTCTGACATACGAATCGACATAGTGCTCTCTAACGTACGCAGCGTCGCCAGCCTTTCCAAAATTTCCTTAATTATTGATTTCTTTCGATCTTCTGAACACCACCTTCTAATACTTACTGAAACCTTTCTTGATCAATCAGTACCTTCATCTCTTTTCTCTTCTCATGATATAAACATCACAAGGTTTGATCGAGATCCCGCCGTCCATCATAAATCTAGAGGGGGTGGAGTCGCCATACTCTCCAAACCATCTTTACCGTATCACCAATAGAAATCAATAATTCTTTCCACTACCCCCTCCACAAATCCGAAATACTAGCTTGCATGATTGCTACTTCTGACTCTTTTTCTGACAAATTTGCTCCTTTTACCCTCTGCACTGTCTACAGACCTCCAGACCTTCATGTCTCTGAATCTGAAGCTCTCATGAATCATCTCAACGTAGTTCTCCCCCTTGATTCTTGTCTCCTCATGGGAGACTTCAATTTTCCCGAAATCTCCTGGGGACTTAACCGTCCTTCTCTCCATAAGTTCCAAAGCTTCTTGAATTCGCGTGGGCTCACCCAACACATCACTTTTCCCACTAGACTCGGTACAACATCCTCGAATATCCTGGACCTCATCATCTCTTCTGACGACGTTCCTATCTACAAACTTGAAAGAATCCCACCTCTCCTGAATTCCGATCATCTATGTATCCACTGTGTTTTCAGCCCGCCTTATGTTAATACTATCAGCACCCTCCAAGCGCATAACCCTCCAACCGCCTAAATTACCGAAAATGTAACTTTAGTGCTTTAAACGCAGCGCTTGCCTCTACCGACTGGGACATAGTTTTTAGTACCCTCCCATCCCCCTCTGATAAGTACGCTAAATTCATCTCTATTCTTTCTAGTTTAATTCTATCCCACACTCCCACTATACCTCCCACCAAACACCGTGGTCCATCCAATCTTGCCAGACAGCTCAAGCGTGTTCGCTTCTCCTACTCAAAAGCCCTTAAGTCAGGAGATTCCTGCAGAAGAAATGAAAAACGATCACTGATCGTTTTTGAGATTCTGCAGGAGAAATGAAAAACGATCACTGATCGTTTTTGAGATTCTGCAGAATAAATGAAAAACGATCACTGATCGTTTTTGAGATTCCAACGTGGACATGAAAAAACGATCACTGTTCGTTTTTGAGATTCTGCAGAAGAAATGAAAAACGATCACTGATCGTTTTGAGATTCCTGCAGAAGAAATGAAAAACTATCACTGATCGTTTTTGAGATTCCTGCAGGAGAAATGAAAAACGATCACTGATCGTTTTTGAGATTCTGCAGGAGAAATGAAAAACGATCACTGATCGTTTTTGAGATTCTGCAGGAGAAATGAAAAACGATCACTGATCGTTTTGAGATTCTGCAGAATAAATGAAAAACGATCACTGATCGTTTTTGAGATTCCTGCAGAAGAAATGAAAAACGATCACTGATCGTTTTGAGATTCTGCAGAAGAAATTAGAAAAAACGATCACTGATCGTTTTTTGAGATTCCAACGTGGACATGAAAACGATCACTGATCGTTTTTGAGATTCCTGCAGAAGAAATGAAAAACGATCACTGATCGTTTTGAGATTCTGCAGAAGAAAAATGAAAAACATCACTGATCGTTTTTGAGATTCCAACGTGGACATGAAAAACGATCACTGATCGTTTTTGAGATTCTGCAGAAAGAAAAAAACGATCACTGATCGTTTTTGAGATTCTGCAGAGAAATGAAAAACAATCACTGATCGTTTTTGAGATTCCAACGTGGACATGAAAAACGATCACTGATCGTTTTGAGATTCTGCAGAAGAAATGAAAAACGATCACTGATCGTTTTTGAGATTCTGCAGAAGAAATGAAAAACGATCACTGATCGTTTTTGAGATTCTGCGGGAATGAAAAACGATCACTGATCGTTTTTGAGATTCTGCAGAGAAATGAAAAACGATCACTGATCGTTTTGAGATTCCCAGTGGAATGAAAAACGATCACTGATCGTTTTTGAGATTCTGCAGGAGAAATGAAAAACGATCACTGATCGTTTTTGAGATTCTGCAGGAGAAATGAAAAACGATCACTGATCGTTTTTGAGATTCCAACGTGGACATGAAAACGATCACTGATCGTTTTTGAGATTCTGCAGGAGAAATGAAAAACGATCACTTATCGTTTTTGAGATTCTGCAGAAGAAATGAAAAACGATCACTGATCGTTTTTGAGATTCTGACGAGAATGAAAAACGATCACTCGTTTTTGAGATTCTGCAGAGAAATGAAAAACGATCACTGATCGTTTTTGAGATTCTGCAGAGAAATGAAAAACGATCACTGATCGTTTTTGAGATTCTGCAGAAGAAATGAAAAACGATCACTGATCGTTTTTGAGATTCTGCAGAAGAAATGAAAAACGATCACTGATCGTTTTTGAGATTCCAACGGGAACATGAAAAACGATCACTTATCGTTTTTGAGATTCTGCAGAGAAATGGAAAACGATCACTATCGTTTTTGAGATTCTGCAGAAGAATGAAAAACGATCACTGATCGTTTTTGAGATTGCAGAGAATGAAAAACGATCACTGATCGTTTTTGAGATTCTGCAGAGAAATGAAAACGATCACTTATCGTTTTTGAGATTCTGCAGAGAAATGAAAAACGATCACTTGATCGTTTTGAGATTCCACGGAAATGAAAAACGATCACTGATCGTTTTTGAGATTCCTGAGAAGAAATGAAAAACGATCACTTATCGTTTTTGAGATTCTGCAGAAAATGAAAACGATCACTATCGTTTTTGAGATTCCAACGTGGACATGAAAAACGATCACTGATCGTTTTGAGATTCTGCAGAGAAGAATGAAAACGATCACTGATCGTTTTTGAGATTCTGCAGAATAAATGAAAAACGATCACTGATCGTTTTTGAGATTCCAACGTGGACATGAAAAACGATCACTGATCGTTTTGAGATTCTGCAGGAGAAATGAAAAACGATCACTGATCGTTTTTGAGATTCTGCAGAAGAAATGAAAAACGATCACTGATCGTTTTTGAGATTTCCAAGAATGAAAAACGATCATGTTCTTTTGAGATTCTGCAGGAGAAATGAAAAACGATCACTTATCGTTTTTGAGATTCTGCAGAAGAAATGAAAAACGATCACTGATCGTTTTTGAGATTCCTGCAGAAGAAATGAAAAACGATCACTGTTCGTTTTTGAGATTCTGCAGGAGAAATGAAAAACGATCACTTATCGTTTTTGAGATTCTGCAGAAGAAATGAAAAACGATCACTGATCGTTTTTGAGATTCTGCAGAAGAAATGAAAACGATCACTGGTTCGTTTTGAGATTCTGCAGGAGAAATGAAAACGATCACTGTTCGTTTTTGAGATTCTGCAGAGAATGAAAAACGATCACTATCGTTTTTGAGATTTGCAACGAAGAATGAAAACGATCACTGATCGTTTTTGAGATTCTGCAGAGAATGAAAAAACGATCACTTTCGTTTTTGAGATTCTGCAGGAGAAATGAAAAACGATCACTTATCGTTTTTGAGATTCCAACGTGGACATGAAAACGATCACTGATCGTTTTTGAGATTCTGCAGGAGAAATGAAAAACGATCACTTATCGTTTTTGAGATTCTGCAGAATAAATGAAAAACGATCACTTATCGTTTTTGAGATTCCAACGTGGACATGAAAACGATCACTTCGTTTTGAGATTCTGCAGAGAAATGAAAACGATCACTGATCGTTTTTGAGATTCCTGCAGAAGAAATGAAAAACGATATCACTGATCGTTTTTGAGATTCCTGCAGAAAAATGAAAAACGATCACTGTTCGTTTTTGAGATTCTGCAGAGAAATGAAAAACGATCACTGATCGTTTTTGAGATTCTGCAGAAGAAATGAAAAACGATCACTGATCGTTTTTGAGATTCTGCAGAAGAAAAAAACGATCACTGATCGTTTTGAGATTCTGCAGAAGAATGAAAAACGATCACTGATCGTTTTTGAGATTCCAACGTGGACATGAAAAACGATCACTGATCGTTTTTGAGATTCTGCAGGAGAAATGAAAAACGATCACTGATCGTTTTGAGATTCTGCAGAAAAATGAAAAACGATCACTGATCGTTTTTGAGATTCCTGCAGAAGAAATGAAAAACGATCACTGATCGTTTTTGAGATTGCAGGAGAAATGAAAAACGATCACTGATCGTTTTTGAGATTCAACGTGGACATGAAAAACGATCACTGATCGTTTTTGAGATTCCTGCAGAGAAATGAAAAACGATCACTGATCGTTTTTGAGATTCTGCAGAGAAATGAAAAACGATCACTGATCGTTTTTGAGATTCTGCAGAAGAAATGAAAAACGATCACTGATCGTTTTTGAGATTCTGCGAAGAAATGAAAAACGATCACTGATCGTTTTTGAGATTTTGCAGAGAAATGAAAAACGATCATGATCGTTTTTGAGATTCTGCAGAAGAAATGAAAACGATCACTGATCGTTTTTGAGATTCCAACGTGGACATGAAAACGATCACTGATCGTTTTTGAGATTCTGCTGAAGAAATGAAAAACGATCACTGATCGTTTTTGAGATTCTGCAGAAGAATGAAAAACGATCACTGATCGTTTTTGAGATTCTGCAGAAGAAATGAAAAACGATCACTGATCGTTTTTGAGATTCCAACTGGACATGAAAACGATCACTGATCGTTTTTGAGATTCTGCAGAAGAAATGAACGATCACTGATCGTTTTTTTTTGAGATTCCAACGTAGACAGAAATTGAAAAACGATCACTGATCGTTTTGAGATTCTGAAGAAGAAATGAAAAACGATCACTGATCGTTTTT
>NW_026526013.1:0-9585 GCF_010183535.1 Caenorhabditis remanei
ACCCGACGTCTTATATAATGGAAAACATGCACTGTTTGGTTTGATTCTTGCTCTCTGTCCTATAGCAAATTAACAAAACTATGTTCGAAAACTTTTGGGACAACCTAATATTATATCTCTAGATCGAGAAGAGTTACCAAAAAGAAGTCAACTACAAAAATAGAGATCAAGGCTTGATCTACATTTTTGCAGTGGACATTTCTTCGATAACTTGTCTAGCTTTTGAGATATCAGCCTTCAAAGAAATAATACAGAAGAAGAGTAACGGAGTATGCCAAGAGATGTGCGCGTGTCTGTGCACTTGCATTATTACAGTACCACGTTCTTGAAGGACTTATATCTTTCCAGGATGGAGAAGTATCAAAAACTATAAACTACAAAAATAGAGACCAAGTCTCGATCTATATTTTTGTAGTTGACAATTCTTCGATAACTTGTCTAGCTTTCGATATACACGTTCCAGAAGAATCCCCGATTTGGAAATTGTCGAATCTTTGGAACTCGAGAAGAGAAAAAGAAATTGTATTCAGAAAACAAATCTGACAACTTGTATGGTCATAAAACTGAAAAATGTTCTTCAGAAATTGTCAAAATCATAACTTCGGAGGCATCTGAATATAAAATATAACTGTTCAGACATTTTATTTGTTGAAATGAAAATGGGAAGATTCGGAAGAAAAATATGAAATGGAATTAGAAAAAAGGAAAAAAGAAACTCAAGAATGAAAAGAGTTGATCAAGAAGAAAAAAGAAGAATGAGAAGAATGAAACTCGTGGTTTTTCTTGTTTTTATTCGGAAATAAAGGTGAATGATGTTTCTTTTCGTTTTACAGAATTACAGTATTTTTCAGCTTAAAAGTTATTTAAATTGAATCTAATTTCTCTACTGAAATACCTGGATTACTGTAGATTACTGTAGATTCCTTCAAATCTTCAATTCTTTGCTTTAATTACCAGATCCGTCTGCTTTCTTTCTGTATCTCTTTATCCCAAGTTCTTTATCATACTCTTCTCTGATAATTTCCATGGTGATAATCACCAAGTTCTCCTCTTTTCCCACGCTCCTCTTTTTCTCCCCTTCCGTCACATCGTTGCGCTCGAATGGTGTAGAGGCTACCGCGTCCGCCCACCGTTCTCTTTTTGGGTGCCCCCGAGGTTCGATTCCTTTGGTGCCAAATCCTTCTGCCTTCTCTGGAATCTCTCTCATTCTTGTTACTCGCTCACTGATTATCGATTATTTCAAATCCTAAAGTCATGCTCTTCCTTGTTCCTATTTTGTCTTCTTTTTCGATTGTTTTTTGTTATTTTTGCTCAAAATTACCCTATTTTATTATCTTTTTCTCTTCTTTTCCCTATTTTCTTCTTCTTTTTTGAATGTTCCTCCCAACAAAACCCTGCAAATTTTCAGTTTTTCAGCCCTATTTCACTCATTTTCTTCTAGTTTTCTTGACGTTTATGTTTCATATCTTGTTACTGTAAACTCCTGGAGCCTTTTAGTAGAGATTTTTCCCAAAACCCATTAATTTTTTCACCACTTTTCGGTATCTTTCGTTGTTTTTGACATTTTTTTCAAAATATATCCTAATTGTCTTCTTTTTGATTGAATTTTGCCTTTTTCCATCTTCTTCTCTTCCCCAAACATAGCTTTTTCTCTTCTTCTCACCTCGCTCTCATCGTAGTTCCTATGTACCAATTCATTTTTTCCAGGTACTGCCTCGCTTCAGCCACGATCATTGGGACACCGTTTTCAGCGACAAGAGGAGAAAGAAGACGTTGATGGATGGTAGCAGGAAGAACGGAAGAAGGAGGTATGCAAATAAGAAGAATAATTTCAGAGATAATGTTATAAAGCGTTGCTGGTATTCTCTTTCTTGTTCACAACTGTAGAAATCGCCAGAAGCCGTCAGTGGATTCTTCAAGCCTCCTGGTTCAGACTGATTCGAACGTATCTATCTACTTGATCGCTCACTTTCTTCTCCTACGTACGTGGGACTCGATCTCCTCTTCATTCGTCGGGTCATCTCGCCAGCAGGAACGACTTCTCAGAAACAGAACTAGGCGTAGTTTTTGAGATAGATCCTTAGAGAGGGTGTAACTGATTGTCACATAGTCAACTACTTTGTAGGGTATGCATATCAAACCCAGAGCGTCATTTTTGCAGTTGACATATTTTCGATACGAGACCTCCCTGGAAAGTTACAGTACTTTAGACTGTCTGTAACTTTTCAAGGAGTTCTCGCACGAAAATGTTGTCAACTACAATCATGAAGTTCTGGGTTCGACTTATACATTCTATAAATTTTGATTCTAAGCGGAAACCAGAAACGTCGCGACACCCTGATAGCTTTCAGCTGAAAGTTGGATACTTTTTGAACCGTCTATCATCTATTGTCACGGTTGATAGTATTACAGGTTTCTTCGACGACTTCACAGCTTTACATCAATTTTTCAGACATTTTGAAAGTCTTCTGCTTGAACCTTCTTCAAGTTTCTCAAACAATCTCTTCTTTTTCGTCTTTCGGCGGCATGCAATTCTAGTCTTTCTGGTTCTTCTTCAAGTTTCTTCAGCGATATTCGAAGATTTCTTTCAGATAATCCGAGATTCCAAAAAGCATAGCTTCTCCTTCTTTTCTGGAATTATCCCAATTCGTCTCAGTTCATTGATTTCGTAGATTTTCACAATTTTTGTTAAATAACTTGAATCTCTGAATTGATTCGGTTCGGAAGTAATTGCTCTTACCATTAGCCAAACAATAATGCATGTTCATACGCTTTACTGACAGGTCGGGCAGCCTTCGAGATAGATTAAAAATGGAATTTCAAAAGATTGAGAAGATTGTGACGATGATTATGTTACAGTGGCCCGACCATCATCATCGTCACATAAAATTCCATTTAGAGGCCTCAGGTTTACTCTGAGCTACGAAAGAAACCAACGAAATATTCGTTGATTTCTTCCGGCATACTGTCAGTTTGAAGAGAACACTCGGCAGTTCCTCCGATGGCATTTAGGTATTAGAAACTTTTTGTTTCAGATAATCCCAGATGCCAGCAAGCTTCATTAATTTCATTGATTTTAACTATTTTTGTTAAATAAACTTAGTTTTTCTAAAGAATCTCTTCATCTTCGTCATTCGGCTGCTGGCAAACTGGATGAATTCTTGTGGTTTTTTGATGAATCCGTTAATTCTTCAGGCTTCTTGCTTTCCCTAATCTTCTTCGTGTTTTCGAGAATCCAACTGCCGTCGATCAGCAATATTCATAGACTACTTCCAGCAAATCCGACATTCCAAGACTCATAGCTTCTTTTTCTCTCCTGGGATCATCCAAATTCGTCTAAATTCATCAATTTCATTTGATTTTCGTCTTTTCTATACACCAGAATCTTCTCGACTCTTCTCCGGTCCAGATTTTGACGACGTCATTTGTTTTCTTATCGCGATAGATTCTTCTCTGGTATTGCCTCTGAAGTTGATTCCTTAAACTGCCATTCCAAATTTATTAAAGCTGAAAGCTGAAAATATTATTGATTTATCAAAAAATGCATTATTTCAGAAGGCCCGACGTCCACCACTGCTTCAACACACCATCCCAACGTCTTCTTCTTCTTCCCGCTCTTCTGCAGAATCCCCTGACCCCCCCCTAATCCCTAGAAATCAAAATTTTAACACATTTCTCTAACTCTAATCCTAGAATTACAGACTTTGTCCCTAAAGCTTAGGAAATTCACCTTTTCAGCATTTAGATTGGCAGTTTACGTCGACAAATCGACTCGAAACTGGAATAATTGTGAAATTTTCTTGTTCAATAAATAATTTTGTGACTTTTTTCAAAACTTCTGTCTTTTTTGTCTCTATTCTACATGTTTTTAACATGATTTTGATACTTTCCTCTTGTTTTTTTTTTCCAGAAGATGTGATGAGTCGATGGGTATTGTACTTGGAAGCGAAGTGAAAAATGGATGGCTTCCGTAGCGAAATTTGAGAAAAAAATCTAGAGAATGAGCGATTTCTGTCCATCTGTTCTGAAATCGATAGAGAAAATAGGGTTTTGATGATTTCGATGACGTCTAGTTGATAAAATTGCGAGAAGGAACAGAAATATGGCATTTTTCTACATTTTGGAGCAATTTAGGAGCTGAAAAGTTCACAAAATTAATGTTATTGGCGTAATTTCCAACGATATGAGAACAAAAATACGCAAAAAATCATCAAAATTATGAAATTTCCCATTTCTGTTCAGCAAATTAGATCAATAATTTTCGATATTCTAGCTGTAAAATGACGTATACTTACTCTTATTGAGAAACTAGATAACAATTGAAGATCTCCTGCTGCTGAATACGGTATTCCAACCCGACTCATTACATTGAAGAGGAGAAGAACTGATATCGCAACATTATTCTGAAAATAATTTCATTTTCAGCACGTCATCTACGCTCTATCCGATGTCTGACTCTACTCATTCTTCTACTCAATCTTCTTCTCAATCTTCTACTAATTCTCCTACTCAATCTTCCAGCACTCACAACTCTGTAAGTTTCATTTTTAACAAAAGTTTTCTTTAAAAGAGGAATAGGATTTCGTCCTAGCTCTCAAAACTCGGATTTCTGTCTTAAAATCGGAAAATGTTCCATTTCCAGCTTCCGACCACGTCATCCGGTCCCTCATCTACTCTACAAACAGTGGCTCCAAATCCAGTATCACAATCCTTCACTTTCAATGGGCAAAACTTCTTTTCCGGGTGCATCGGAACAGGAAACGTCAACGGAACACCTACGATTCCGTCTGCACACTACTCTGACCTTATCGCTGTCAAAGAATCGGAAGTTGAAGAGTGGAAAAACAGATACAATGAACAAACAGTGGAATTGGACAGAATCAAGGAATTGTTGGCTACTCATCAAGATCAACACAGAATTATGGAGATTGCATTAGCTGCGAAAAGCGATGAATTTGCAGAGATGAAAGAGATGTGGATCGCTGAAAAACAATGTACGGAAATGAAGGAGAGGGAACTGGCGACTATGAGAATACAGGTGGAGAGTATTCAGAAGAAGAACACAGATCTCACGGTTCTTCAACAAAAAATGGAGGAGACAGCGTTGAAAAAAGATTCGGAAATGCAAAATTATGAGACTGAGAGAAATCAGATGATCAAGAATGTCGATGAAAATGTACAGAAACTAGAAGAACTCGGCCGAAAGTGTGAAGAAGAAACGAGAATGCACACTGAAACAAAAAAAATTCTGGAGATGTCAAAACAACAAGTGAGGGCACTGGAAAATTTGAGCATTGAAATGGAAACTGGAAGAAGGAGGTTGGAAGATGACGTGGAAACGATTAGAAACAAGTACAATGATGCCAAGAGATGGATTGAAAACGGAAAAAAGGAGATAAAGGAGCTACAGGAAATTGTGCTAGTAAGAAACAAATTAAATGATAAGAAGACGGAAGAGATACACCACAAGCAAGGCATCATCAATTTGCTGGGAAGCGAAAAGAGAAGGCTCAAAAAACGTATCGACGAGCTGGAAGGTAAGCTATAACAACCTAAAGATAGAGAAAAGAGCTATCTCGACTTTTTCTTAACTATAAAAAATGCCTTAATCCTATTCATCACTCTTCTTTCAGCTTCAAGACAAGGGAGAGTGCGACGATCAATGAGACAACCGATTGGAATGGAAGAAGATAACGGACGATAATGGAAGATAACGGATTACAAAAATATTTTTTATAATTGAAATAGCCTTTTATGTATAATTTTGATACCCGACACTCTCTATGTAAAATACTGATAATATCTGAATTGAAATAAGCAGCATGTTAAATAAATCTATTTGTTTTACGTTCTTGTCTAAGAAACTAACTGATTGCCTTCTCACCTGAATATTTATCATTTTCTCTTCTCTTTTCGAGTTTCTTCTAAAATACCCAACAGTTTGCTCTTCCAATCGGACGCAAAGGTAAGTGAAACTGCAATATCGAGACTCCTCGGTGTTGATTGCAGCTTTCCTCGTTTTGTCGGAGTGCAGAATGAAGGTTTGCTGGAAAATTCAAACAAAGAGAGCACACCGAAACAACATACGTACCTTCAAACATGACTTGTTCTCGATTCCCATCGATTCACGACTCCACGCAATCACTCTAAACATAGCCAGATTATTTCGGAGAAATTTGCATTTTTTGAGGATTTTTGAAGAAAAAATACTTGATATTGAGAAATTAGTGATGTTTTTATCTCAAAAATGTAAATTTCGAAATTAATTTCGCCTTGGTTACGGTTAGGGATGTTGCAGGCCGCCTTCGCCTTCACGCTGCGCCTGCTTCATTTCCTAATCAGGCGAAAAATGCCGTATTCATTTCCAAGACAGGCGATTTTCGCCTGTTTAGTTTTTTTCTCGCAGGTTTTCATTACCGCTTTTCATTTTTCGGCAAGTATTTTTTTACGCTTTTTGAAATTAATTTCTACACAAAATTAGAAAAAAACAGCATTTTTTACCACTGGGAAATGAAACGCGTCAAAAATTTGCTTTTTAAAAACAGGCGAAGGCGGCCTTCGCCGGAAATGAAAAAGGCGAAGGCCGCCTTCGCCTGAAATTGAAGCGGCAAATATCGCCGTCGGCGGAAATGAAAAAGGCGAAGGTTACCGTAAAACGCATTTTTAACATCCCTACTCAGCGATTCCAATTCAGGAAACGGCGGCGAAACGATGTCGAATCGGCGGCGGACTCGCGGCGTAACGTACATACACCCGCGTTTCCTGATTTCATCGCCGCCGTTTCCTGAATTCAGTAGAGCGCACTTACTTACTTTTGTGTTTATTTAATGGCTGCAGCTAGCATTCAATCCGATTTAACATTGGAAATTAAAGTTATATTGATATTTTATTGATAATTTTAACAATTATAACAACAAATGAGAGAGAAATGAAACACAACAACAACAGTTATCAGGAATTTCGGAGAGAAAAAGAAAACGAATTAATCAATGTAGAGAACTGGACCCCGGGCCATCCGAATCCATTGAGCTGTTCGTCTCGGCAGTTTCTGCATTCTTGATGAAGTCCATTTTTACTACTTTCTTTCCTTCCAACAGGTGCTCAGTCCGAGTCAAGGTAGATTGTCACAGTTCGTTCCTGAAAATTCATAACATTTTTGAAACAAATCGGATACGAATGTTTTTACCTTACCATTCAAAGCTCTCTTGCCATTTTGCCATTCGTAGTTCTGGACTTGCAACCATTTCGGACCAAGTAACTCCAAGAGGTGTTCCCATCGTGACTGCAGTTCAGCTAATGTTTTCTGTAAAACACAAATTTATCAATAATCACAAAACTCTCCGTTGTCACCTGAATGTCTTCCGACGCATAGTGATCATCATTAACAAGACGATAAGTTTGTTTCCAGCAAGGAAACAGCTTTATGTTGTCCATCAACTTCTCCACATAATTTATTGAGACTTTTTTGAGTGCGAGTCAAATAGTCTGAACTGTGACGAAAGTTAATTGCCTCAGCGGTGTCGATGAACGCTTTGATGACTTGCTTGAACTCACTGGTAGATCTGAGAAACAAGTTACTACTTTTATTCTGAGAAAATCACCTGAGAAAAATGTTGGTTGGCCAGATTGAAGCAGCCGACGTTTCTCCAAAGCCTTCTCTTCGAAATCGGTAAACTTTTGTAAACGCGGCGTCCCTAAAATATACATTTTGTTTTTCTTAATTCTTTTTAAAAACAAACCGCAATTCCTCGAACGATGTTTTTGTATGGAAATTTGGTATCAGCATTTAATCAATCAGATCTGAAAATACAACTTCGCGAAATATTTCGCAATTCCCCCTATGTTTTTTTATTTGCCCCCGTTTCCTGAAAAAATTTCCTTTCGCCCCCGTTTCGACGGAACGGTCCTAGAAGTGGTCTCGCAACGATTGAAAATTTTCGAACAGCGGTTCGCCGGCGTTTCCTGAAAAGCCTGTGTTTGCCGCCGTTTCCTGAATTGAAATCGCTGAGTAGTTACGGTGGAAAATGCACAAACACCGTGACGCAAAATTGCGGAGTGTCGGAAAAATTTAATTTCTGAAACCGTTCACTTTAAATTCCAAATGCTTTTGCGATTTTTCTATCAAAATTTAAATTTAAATCAGTCGATAGTTCCTTTTTCGACAAGTTTTGCTTAATGAAAGTGCATAGAACTATAATTTCAGTGTGGTTTGAGTTAATTGGCCTTAAAACAGTTTCTTGCTGCACGCGGGCAACGTTTCATCGTTTTTCTAACAAGATATCTGTTCGAAAGGGCTAATCCGGTAATGTTTTTGCTTTCAGGTTAATATTCAACTCACGGCGCAGATGAGTCGTCGGAACAAGAAGAAAATGACAATTATACAAGAAGAACCTACTTGTGAGCGATTTTCGGTTAATTCCGCTCCAAAAATCCAATCCGTGGGCCAATGTTAGTGCTTCCAGATCAGCATTCAACTACGAGTGCAGCTGAAACGAAGAAGAATACGAAACAATGCAGAGAGTCCGTTCAGAAGCAATTTCCGGGTAAATTTGTTCCGAAAATTCATTCCGGCGGTTAATGTTACTACTTTCAGGTCGTCACTCTTTATCCGGTGACGACTAATGATGCCGATGAAACGAGCTGGAAACGAATTGACGTCGGTAAATCACGATGAGAAGAAGATTCGATAAGAAGAACATTATTGAAAGCGATTTCCGGGTAATTCCGTTCCGTAAATCCATCCGTCGGTTGATGTTACTATTTCCAGATCGGCAGGCGTCCGTCAAGTCTTTAGGAACAAAAAGAGATCATGACGACAAGGAAAATTATCGAAAAGCGGATCTGAGTAAATTTGTTACGAAAATACAATGTCAGTTAATAATTTTACTTACAGATCGATAACCACGTGGCGATGAAACGAGCAAAAGACGAGACAAATGAAGAATTCCTTCCGAAGGAGCTGAATCGTATCGATGTGGCGGAAGTGCAAGACAGGGATGTGCCTTCGGAGGCGCTCTGAAAATGCAAAGTTTGCGAAAACGCGAGAAGAGAGAGTGTGTGAATTGGAGAGACAATGTCTGCGTCTCTCCAATTCACACGCTCTTTTTCTCTCTTAAATTCAACTGACAGTATGCCGGAAGAAATCAACGAATATTTCGCTGGTTTCTTTCGTAGCTCAGAGTAAATCTGAGGCCTTTAAATGGAATTTTATGTGACGATGATGATGGTCGGGCCACTGTAACATAATCATCGTCACAGTCTTCCCAATCTTTTAAAAATTCCATTTTTAATCAATATTCGAAGGCTGCCCGACCTGTCAGTTTAGAAATTAAATGATAAAGCATCAAAAAATATCCAAAATTTTTCATTTTATCTCGCTGGCAAAATATGTCATTTGCATTTTGACTTCAGATTGCTATTATCATCCGTTTTTCAGAAAAACACAGGACGAGTGATATTAAACCGAATGGGATGAGACAATTACCACTCCTTCGTGGAAAATATAGAATTTCAAGAAGTTTTCTCACGGAATTTACGAAACAACGCGGATTAGACAAAAGTATTGAAACAGCCAAAAAGAGGGAA
>NW_026526014.1:0-3957 GCF_010183535.1 Caenorhabditis remanei
TATGATTGTGGTGGAGCAATCGTTGTAACACTCTTTTAGGAGTTTTATGTATCCAGAGTCTATCCCTTGAGTCTTCAGGCTTTCCCATAGAGCGGCAGGTTCAATCGTGTCGAATGCCTTCTTGAAGTCGATAAATATCATTGTGATTGGTATTTGGTATTCTCGACCTACTTCCAGCAGTCGTTGCACTGAATGGATGTGGTCAATCGTCGAGAAGGATCTTCTGAATCCTGCTTGTTCGACCGGTTGTGCTTCTTCCAATGAATTCCGGATTCTATTCAGAATACATTTCGTGAAAGCTTTATATAGTACGGGAAGCAGGCAGATCGGACGATAATTTTCTAGATTTTCTTTGTCTCCTTTCTTGAATATTAGAGTCGTTTTTGACGATTTCCACTTTGTTGGAACTTTTCCTTCTTTCAGGTAGCGCGAGAACTTTTTCGCTAGGAGTTTGTGAACGTGAAGTGACTGCCACCTAACGATATAACATTGGCGATCAGGATCAAGGGACCACCGAGGAAGGCTGGAATACTCCAAATCGGATTGGTTGGTGCGCAGGGAGAGTGTTGGAGCAGCATTTGGATACCCCGATGCAGTAGGACGAGATGTCGGCATCGTTGTGAGGAAGCCGTCGAAGGGTTTGAGAGCGAGGAGCTCGAGATCATGGGATCACCTTGAAGCCGATCGGAGATGCAGCCGAGTGAGGAAGAGCTCAAGATGTGAGGAATACATCGATGCTGTGGGATACACCATGGGGTGTGGATCGTGCTGGAAACCACCGTGGAGGTGTGTTTGACGTGCTGAAGATCGTGTGTCGTCAATGGACCGTAGAAGGACAGCGATCGGGACAGATGTCCAAGAAGGAAAAGCTGTGGAGTCTGAGCAGCGGCTGTCGTGGAAGAAGACGATTCAGAAGACAGTAGAAAACTGGACTTTCTGGGACCCTGGATGATGCTGGGACCTCTAAAAATACGGGGGAAAAAGGGGACAAAATAAGAAAAAAAAGAAGAAAAAAGGGAGAGGAACCACCCCAGCATGATGCTGGGACCTCTAAAAATACGGGGGAAAAAGGGGACAAAATAAGAAAAAAAAAGAAAAAGGGAGAGGAACCACCCCAGCATGATGCTGGGACCTCTAAAAATACGGGGGAAAAAGGGGAAAAAATAAGAAAAAAAAAAAAAAGAGAGAGGAACCACCCCAGCATGATGCTGGGACCTCTAAAAATACGGGGGAAAAAGGGGACAAAATGAGGGGAATTTCCACTCCGTTTTCCTCGTCCACTGGTCTGACTTCTCTATTCTCGGTGTCGTTGATCTTCTTTTACAAACACCTCTCGTTGCAACTTTTCCGATTCTGCTGCCTGAAAAGCAATCACGTGTTTTCTCTAGTGTTAGGATGAGTACGAACCAACTGATATCCGCAGAAAAGAGCAATAGCAGTCATCGTGTATCTCGTAATCCGAATCAATTGCACACTGTTTGCAAATCCAGCGTTTTCGATGATCATTGCCATTCGGACGGCGAAATGCAGTGCAATGTATGCTCCAATAGCCTGTGCAGAGCCATTCCAGATGGTGTAGCGAGACAGTGTCACCTCAATCGTCTTTCCTGAAAATTCTTCTTTTCTGTGTGTTTGGAAGACTTTACCTACCGTAAATGAATCCGATGGCGATTTGTTTGAACCAGTCTGCGTCATCCACGTTTCCAACTATTACAGTAACAATACTTAGTACCAGAGACATAACGGATCCAATTGTTGGGACGTAGAATGGCATTGGGGGCTTCTTGAAGTGGCGAAGAGAATTCTGAAAATAAAGTTGAGTAATGGAACCTGAAAGACATAATTCCTTTTTCTTAACAATAATGTTCAAGTGTTAATGTGATACTTTCCCGAAAAAAGATTTATTCTAGAAAAATGGGGTAGAATTCTCGAAATTTTGATAGAAAAAATTGAGAAGTAGGCGGGAGTCGAACCAGCAACCTCTCTTCTTCATTGCCCCCCGTTACCACTGAACTAACATCGCAATAGAAACATGGATATCTTTCTGTATACACTCCAAAGTTCAGCTTGTTCCGATCAAAAATAGATTGATCATGCTCATAGATGGAAAAGTAATAGTAAGAAAATGAAACAAAATTACCCTTATGACTTCCAGAACCACCCGACCACCACCAGACCATAATAGGTAGAATTCAAATGATCTGAATAAGTTCGTAAGCAACAATAAGTGTTTCGAATGATAACTCACTTCTTCGTTTCCTCAATCTTTTCCGATGCTCCAATGTAGCTCTGATTCTCTCTGTACGCTTCCAACACCAGAACCATGTAGATGGTGAGAACAGCGAAGATGAAGACTAGGTTCCCGACGAAAATATTTTTAGCGACTTCGAGCGATTTTTGGATCCTCGGCAAGATTCGATCCTTCCAAAATTTCTTTTTTTTTCTGGTGTGTTGATACTCGGGTTGACAACCGGCAATTCCATCTGAAATCACCAAAATTTTTGAAATATCGAAAATTATCAAATTCTACTAAAAAATGATTATTTAGTTAATTTTGGACTTACCGGAGTTCCCACTTTTTTGAATTGAAATTATCATCTTTCTGGTGTTCGCGCCGACTCTTCTTCACCGCTAAATCTTTCCAGTGTTCCTTTTAATCAAAAAATCTTGTTGAAAAGTTGAAGCTTCTCTCGTTAATTGATTTCCCATTTTAGATATTGGTACACTTGGAATATGTGCTTTTTAAAGGCTAACGGGTTCCGAAGATGTTGATATTTTGATTCTGAATGGTTTTTAACTGAGAGTTATGATTCATGTTGATCATCATAAGCTTCTGAAATAAAGTATGCTTTTGTTTTCCTCTCAAAAAATGAAACATTTAATAATTTTAGTTCTTGAAAAGGATCATCCAAATTTCTGATTCAACCAAGTTGTGTTTGAATTCATTGAGGTGCTAATCTGTGATTGTAGAGTGGAAAACAGATGATACCAGTCTTATCATCTGAAACATCTGAAACTCCTCATAACAAGATTCGTGCATGTTCAGATTTTGAGAGTTCCAGAAATCTCAGAATAATAACAGAAAAACAAACATTGCGCTCAATAATCTTTAAAGTTGTCCTTTTGAATCTTTTGCTTTTTCGACACTTCAGATTATCTAAATCATTTTCCTCTAAATTGTCTTATTCGCATCTTAAAAAATCACTCAAGAACTTGTTTTTCTTTTTGGTGAGTTCGGAGCCATATGTCATATTGGTCCAATATATTCCAGACCGAGATCATAGAAGATATAAAAATCTATAGAATTCTGTAGTGGATATTATGCTGCTTTTATACGAATGGAAAAGGTCAAACAGTTGGAATGCTTCAACAGCAATTGCTCTTATTGAGATGAGAATCTGAAAAAGTAGGTGTGTTGTATATTATTCCGACTTTTGTCTTTTATCTATTTGAGCTCAAGAGAACAATTGCTTCAAACTGAGTCTCACAGTGTCAGTTGTTTAGAATATAATCTTCATGATCTCAAAATAATCTTTTTTTCATTTCGGAAAGAGAGTAATGCGATAAACTGTAAACTTTGGGAATGTATATTGTCATTTCTAGAGCAATGTGAAATCTGAATGTGAGCTATACCAGAAGTTACGACACATCCACAATGTTCTCTTTGGTTGAAAAATAAAGAACAAATCCGAACGAAAATCTTTATTGAAAACCATACAAGCATTCAAATAGAATAACAGAATACAATAATTTCAATGAGCTCGATAAATTCAAGACAATGAGTTGGTGATGGATCATATTTCAACTTTTCATTAAACTCTCGTAAGCTTCAACGACGTGACGCGTTTACTCGAGAACGGTAAATTTCTAGAGACAAATCTATTATTTTCCGTGCACTTTTTTTTTTTTTCATTTTCGTTAACAATATTCTTTGAAAACAGTTTTTTTCAAACAAAC
>NW_026526015.1:0-22002 GCF_010183535.1 Caenorhabditis remanei
CAAATTCTTCCAATTGTTCAAGGTGTTCGAGATCAAGGAGTCATTGAATACACTCTCAAGAACTGGGGTGATAATTGGACTCAAGTTGAGAAATTCCACCTGACAATCAATCAAAGAGCCATTGATGACCCAGACTATGCCAGACTGATTCTCGAGATTGGAGATGGATCCAACTATGTACATGAGAAGAGACAGATGGTGTCAATTCCGGACAAACTCATTCTAACCGGAACGGACACGGATCTCGTGGACTGGGTCTTTCCAGACGTCAACACCTACAAACTGGTGGAATCTTCTGCAGTATTGACTGTGGACAATAGAACGGCTCTCCGAATCAATGAATACATCTTGGACAAGTTGAACGGAGAAATGAGAGAGTTTGTATCCATTGACACAGCTGATAAGGACAACGCTCTCAACGTGGACCCAGCCATCTTTGCTACGGAGACACCACCTGGAATGCCACCCCACCGTCTTCGCTTGAAAGTCGGAGCCCAGATTGTTCTCCTTCGCAATCTGTCTGTGGAAGCCGGACTGTGTAACGGCACAAGATTGACGATTGTGTCTTTCGGAGAAGACGTAAGTTTTTTTGTCACATCTTTTTTCGGTTGAACCTATGCATAAATAAACTATTTTATTTCCAGATAATCTACTGCCACCGGAACACCGACCCGAAAAAGCCAAAGCAGATGGTCTTCTTGCATCGAATCTTGATGAGTCCCTCTGGAAAAGGAGGAAAGTCTTGTGGATTCCGCCGTCGACAGTTCCCAATTCGTTTGGCGTACGCCTGTACGATCAACAAGAGCCAGGGACAAACGTTGACAAGATGTGGACTGCTTCTGCATTCTCCAGTCTTCTCGCATGGCCAACTCTATGTTGCAATGTCGAGAGTAAGAAGAAGCGAAGACTTCCGATTGTGGCACTACAAGAGAGGGACTCCCGACGACAACTACATCCATGGAGGGATTCTTGTGCGAAACGTGGTCTATCGAGAGGTTCTGCAGCTGGGAAATTGAAAATTGTGAGTTCGCGAGTTTCCAAAATTGTCTCAGCTTGCTGTGAAATTTATAACTATTCTCTCTCTCTCTCTTCGGAAGATAATGAACGTGTTTTCAGCGATGCTGGGAGAATCGATACAACAACGGGACATCGGATGATTTGGCATTGGATTCTTTTGGCACGTTACACTTAGCATTTATTATTGACTGGTTCATGTTTTAATTTTCTTGTTATTTTTGCTGTTATTTTCTATTGTTTTTTATTATTGTTATTATTACTTTTGAGATATGAATTGTGAAACTTTTTTGAAATTGTTTGGATATTTGAAAAAAACTTCAAAGAATGTTCAAAGAATGTAAAATTATTTGAAAATAATTTAAACATTTATTTGAACACTCTAACAATTTCCAGATGATATAAAGCAATGTTACGTACAATTTCCAGTAAAATTTAATTTAAAAAAGGCAATGCAATAATTTGAATGTAAAACTTGCCATGCACCGCGCACGGGGCGAAGCCCCGTCTTGCGGAGCCCGCCGGGAGGCGGGGGACGCTAGTCGATAATAGGAAAAGGTTGGAACCTTTAGAAAAAAAACGATTTTGTACTCTTACGATTTTTAGTAGAAAATGACAAACTTTGAAAGTTTGTCACGCCATAACTGATTGCCAATTTTTTGTAGAGGTTATAGATGAGATTCAATGCTTCATTTTTGTAGTTGACAATTTTTTGTACGACCACTTCCTGAAAAGTTATAGTTCATTAAAGTTACTTCTTCACAGAATCGGCTCTCTAGCTATTGGCGGACTATAGCTTTTCAGGAAGAGTTTGTACAAAAAAGTTGTCAACTACAAAAATGAAGCTCTAGTTTTGATCTGTAACACCTAGAAAAATTGGTATTAAAAGATGATCCGAGGCACAGTGACACACTCTCAAAGTATAAAATAATCAAATTTATTTATTTATTTATTTTATATACGCACTCGAGGTACGTGAAAAGATGAGTTCAAATGAGTTCGATGTTTATTTCAGATTATGATTCTTC
Organism: Caenorhabditis remanei; assembly: GCF_010183535.1. Lineage (NCBI taxonomy): Eukaryota > Metazoa > Nematoda > Chromadorea > Rhabditida > Rhabditidae > Caenorhabditis > Caenorhabditis remanei. Next base: position 2,043 of record NW_026526015.1, read on the forward strand.
AAACAATTCTAAGAAACTTTCATCATATGCTAAAAATCGCTCTAAACGGTACAATTCCTGTTTTCCTGGCTTTAGGTGGAAGAGTTTTTCCGCGCGGTCGTGTAGTCCTCTCGGACAAAAGATTTTTGCTCATTCCCTCGTTTTCTTCGTTTCCTCGCTTTTTTCCAATAAGTTTTCGTGTTTTTTTTTTAAATTTTGCTCTTCCACCAAGGCTCCTTTTAAGTCAGAAAAATCGTTTAGAGCGATTTTTAGCGCATGCGTCATTTATAAAGGTTTAAGAATTTTTTGAAGTGTCTTAATTTGAAATTAAAAAATATAAATTTTTTAGCTCCCCAACTTCCACCTCTCTGAAGTCCACCACTACCGGTACCAGTTCGTCCGATTCTTTATGTTCCAACACTACTGGGACCGCCCTTGTCTCTGCAAGGACTCTCTCTGCAAGCCGATGGACTTCGAGCCGCGATTCGGATGCTCAAATTGTGCGAAAGATTGGAGACATTTCGAGAAAGGTGATCCGATGTGTCTGATCTGTCAGACGTATAAAAATCTGACTGGAGAAATGAGACCTGTGAAGGATACGTACTTTACGAAGGAGGAGAAGGAGTTGATTGTGAGATGGAATGAGATGCAAATGAGGCGGGAAGGTTCTCAAAAGAGAAGAATTCGAGAAGTTTATTGAAGAGGAGAAGGTGAAAAGATGGATGAACCTAGAGATCAATGAAGAGGAGAAGCTTATGATGGAACTTCCAAGATCCCAACAATGTAGAAACGGTACTCGAAAATAGCGGCGAAAGAGAATATTTGGTGTCCAAGTTGAAGCCATTCGTACTTCCGTTGTTCCCGGCGTGCAAGTGTGACGAGTCGGAGGAAAGCAAACTGATGATTGAGAAAGAGAATCTTATTGTTCCAAGGTAAACTTTTTTTATAATAGAAGAAAAAAAATTGGGACATTTCGCAGCCAGGCGTGTCTCGCAGACATGCGCTCCACCACAACCTCAGTTTTTCGTTTTAGTCAAAGAATACTTTTTTGTGATTTTGATAAAGGGGAAACACAAGAAATTTTGCCCGAAAAACAAGCATGTTTTTTTTGAAACGTTTATTATCAAATAAAAAAGTTCCGACATTTTTTCTTACGACAAAATGCAGACTCAGTACAAATTACTACTGTGTCTGCATTCTGACGTGAAAAAAAATGTCGGAACTTTTTTTATTTCGACAATAAAACTGTATTTTGCGTAGCAGTAGCCGTACAAACAAAGTTAAAAGGTTCAGAAAATGACAAAAAACCATTAGATACGCAAAAAACCAGTTTCAATAATTTTCAAAAAATTGGTGAATCAAGAAAAAGGTTCTTTTTTGACATCTCGAACTATTAATTTTCTAGAAAAGTAAAGTTATCACACTGGAAAAAAAAACTTAAAAACTGAACAAATTAAAGAAATTGAGGCTGCGAAACGTCCCAAAAAAATTCACCTCAAAAAATATTTCCCTTCATTTTTCCAGATCCAGAATCCTGTATATGTATTCAAATTCGAGAAGAAGTTCAACCCGTGGGTCGATGAGGAGATGTATAAGAAGCGACGAAAGACAACAAACCGAAGAAATCGTAGAAAGTGACTTTACTGTATTATGAGCGATTTTATTATCCCTTTTTTCTGTATTTTTAGCTTTAAGAGTTGATTTCTAAATTAAGAGTTTTGAACCTTTTTCTGTTGAAAACCCCCGATTGTGAATACGTATTACATAAACAGAATCTCTTTTTCATCGAAACCCATTTTTCTACTTCCGTATCACATATGTGTAGAAAGTTCATTAAAGTACTCTGATCTCTCGAATAGAAAATATCATACTTGTCACGGGCCGGGCCGGGCCGGGCCGGGCCGAAATCAGGAAAAATCTCGGCCCGGCCCGCTCGGCCCGTTTTTGAAACATTTTTTCAAAACATTTTGAGTTTTTGAACTTTTTTTGGAAATTTTTTGAAATTTTTTGAATAAAAGTATAGTTTTCGAATAAACATTTAAAATTGAATCAAAATGTGAATAATGTAATGATAATTAAGCATTTTTACTGTTTTTTTTCGAAAAATTTCAAAAAAAATTGGTAAAAATGGGTACCCATTTTTGAATCCGGGCCGCCGGGCCGGGCCGGGCCAAGAGAAATTTCGGCCCGGCCCGATTATTGACAAGTATGGGAAAATATAGCACCAATGTCTCAACCGAGCCTAAAAATACTAGTGGATTTCTGAAAACAAAAAGGACTCAATTAAACTGAAGGAAAAAAGCTGATAATCATATATTGGAACAGTGAGTTTTACGCAAAATATTGGATATCGGAACTGTTTCAAAATGTGATCAAGTTTCATAGTCAGTGTGTTGAAAGTTTGTCATTACGTACTATTCAGTTACAACATCGTTAATAAGGACACTTCGAAGTTTTAAGCAAAAATATTTTGTGGCATATTTTTTTCAAAAAATTTAATTTCTGCACCAAATTCTCAATTACGGAAATCGTAGTGTGATAGGAATGGAAAAGCTAATGGCACTAACTTTGACGCAAAAAACCATAAACATAATACTAAAGAAACAGTGAAAAAGAAAAAGTCAGAATATCAAAAACTTACAGTTTCAATATATTAATTTTACAGCAAATTTGTGTTTGGTTGCTCCTTCCGTGTCTATGTAAAGAAAAATCCAATTTTTTTTTTCTTTTACAGAATACGTGTTCCTTATTCTTATCAAACTATTTACTTCCTGCTAACTCATAAAAACTGCAAAAGAAACCGAAGGACAAAAAAGCTTTACAATAACGCCGAGAAAAAAAAGAATTTGAAAGCCTCCAATGATTTAATATATTTAGCGTTAGCCAGCCCGATCAAGGTGATTTTTCATTTTCCTTTCCCCATCTCTCTCGTCTAAAACTATTTCGAAGCACAGGTTTTTTTCACGTTGGAAATAAGAGAAAAAAGAAGACAAAAAAATCACTTCATACAAACATTAACCAATGTCATGATAGAGAAAAAGAGGAAAGACAATTTGAGATTTGAAAAGCAGACTACAAACTACAATTTAGTATCCTGGAGCAGTTCTTGGTGGTGGACAATGATCACAAGCTCCCTCGGATCCAATGTCTCCATCTTGTCCTGGTTGACCTGGTTGTCCTGGAGCTCCTGGTTGTCCCGGTGCTCCTGCATCTCCTTGTGGTCCTGGTTGTCCTGGTTGAGAGGCTCCTCCTGATTGTCCTGGCTGTCCTGGTGCACCGGCGGGTCCTGGTGGTCCTGGTGGTCCAGCTGGTCCTGGAGTTCCTGGAACATCGACGAGTTGTCCTGGAGCTCCTGGTGCTCCTGGGTTTTCCGTTGGATCCTGGATTTCCTGATGGTCCTGGTGGTCCAGCTGGTCCTGGTGGTCCTGGACGAGCAGCTCCGCCTGATTGTCCTGGAGCTCCTGGTGCTCCTGATGGTCCCCTTTTGTCCTGGTGCACCGGATGGTCCTGGTGGTCCAGCTGGGCAATCAAAGCAGAAAGAGTCGGCAGAAGCATGAGAGTCCTCAGCAGCGTCTTGTCCTGGATGTCCTGGAGCTCCTGGGTTTCCATCGTTTCCTGGTGCTCCGTCTTGTCCTGGCTGTCCTGGTGGTCCAGCTGGTCCAACTCCGCATGAGCAACAGGATCCAGATGATGAAGAAGCTGGGGCTGGTGCTCTGTGAGCAGGTGGAGCAGCGGCGAAAGAAGATGCTGTACTTGAGCTTGGGCAATTGGAGCTGGAGCAGCGGTTGGAGCAGCAGTTGGTGTCTGATCCTCCACTTCATTTCCTTCCTCATCCACATAGATAATCTCAACTTCCTCGTCTTCATTCTGACGACGGATCTTCTTCGAACGAGTCACCTCTCCTGTATGGCGCCGTGCGGCACGACGGATACGTCCGTTGACCTCCATGGAGGGTTTGGAACTGGAAAAACACAGCTGATATGATAATGAATCAGGGCGAATTTCAAACAAAAATAAGAAAATTGAAACAGTACCCAAATTGTGATTTTCAAAAATAAAACCAAAAAACTCAACTCACATTCTTATACTCATCCCAAAGACCATCAGTTCTATGTTGGCAGAAGTCAACCTCAGATTGAAGGGAGGATTGCACGTGTTGCATGTAGTTGTACAACATTGGGACAGCCAAGATGGCGGTCAAAGTGGCGACGGTCGAGATTGCGATACCTGAAAAATTGAAATTCTTGGTTTCACAATTCAGTGATCTTTGTGAAACCAGGCAAATTGATGTGAAAATCTTAAGTTAAAGACTCGTAACAGAAAGTTCATGAGTTCCCTAGAAACGCGCCACGGGCACCCCAGCTTACCTGCAAAGGCAATCTTGCGATAAGACTCGGTCTCGTCGGCCACCTTCTTTGATCCTCCATCTTCAGGTTCTCTTAAAAATTTAGGATTATTTGACTGTTTCAAAACAACGTCAAATAATACTTTCGAAAATTTACACTCGTGTCTTATCTCAAACATAGAAAAAAAAATTGAATTAAAAAAAAGAAAAGGTATAAAAACTAATACCTTAACCTCTCACCCCGCTTTCCTTTTATACCAATTAATATTTGGTTCCCATCGTGTAGTAACACGGAAGAATACTTTTCTCAGCTTCTTCTTCTCTTTACAACATTTATTTTCCATTTGGTTATTTCTACTTTTGTTCTCATCAACCAATCTACTTGTTTAGATCTTTACCTGTGTAGAAACGAGGGGGTATCGAGAGGGGGGAGGAGAAGAAGACACATGTGTGATACGGAAGTAGAAAAATGGTTTGCGGGGGAAAAAGAAAGGAGAGATGGAAAAGGGAAATGAGAAATCGCCTTGATCGGACTGGCTAACGCTAACTATATTAAATCATTGGATGCTTTCAAATTCTTTTTTTTTCTCGGCATTATTGTAAAGTTTTTTTGTTCGTCGGCTTCTTTCGCAAGTTTTATGAGTTAGCAGGATGTGAATAGTTGATGGGAATGAGGAACACGTATTCTGTAAAAGAAAAAAATCTTTTTTGGATTTGCCTTCACATAGACCCGGTAGAAGCGACCAGAACATAAATTCGCTGTAAAATTAATATATTGCAACTGTAATTTTTTGATATTCTGACTTTTTCTTTTTTCACTGTTTCTTTATTAACAAATTTATGGTTTTTTAGCGTCAAACATAGTTAGTGACGTTTACCTTTTTTTTCTATCACACTACGATTTCGATAATTGAGAATTTGATTGCCTCTAAATTAAAATTTATGAAAAAAAATAGGCCGCGAAATATTTATATTTGAAACTTGGGGATAAAAAATGCGAAGTTATTAACCGAAGCATCCTCATCAACATTGTTGCAAATAAAACGTAAAACTTCCAAAAAATTTGAATTTGACCACATTTTGAAACAGTTTCGATATCCAATATTTTGCATATAAAACTCACTGTTCCAATATTTGGTTATCAATTTCATCAATTTCTTTTCTCCAGTTTACATTGGATCCTTTGGTTTTCAGAAATCCACTAGTACTTTTAGGCTCTGTTGAGACATTGGTGCGATATTTTGTATTCAAGATATCAGAGTACTTCAGTGAACTTTCTAGCTAGCAGCGTAGGAATGTCAATCTTTTCTTTATTCAATCTATTCCGCTATACCAAATAATTTCTGGAACAAGACTACTTGAAACCGTCAGTGAATATTTGTAACACATAGTCCATTATTGTGTTCACAGGTTGCAAAAATATTTTTGAATGTTTCATACTTTTTAGAAAAGTTGCACTGGAAAAGGGGTTCAAAAAACCTTCTTTTCTATTCATTAAAAACAGGATTTTTTTGTGAAAAAATGGATTTTCAAATTCAAAAATTGGAATAATATTTTAAAGATCTTTTTCCGTAATGATAACATTTATTTAAAATAGAAAAAACTATATTTCCTTCTTTACTAGGGAATGTTGTGAGTGGGGTATGGAGTTATGGCAAGTGACCTATATCATTGGAAAGCTGAGAACACGTCATTTATTTATCTGTTTTCCGTTTTTGCTGCGGATCCTCCCAGTTCGAGAAATTTAGGTCTGAAATTTTGAAGATATTTTCCCCGTGAACTCGCGGTCACAGTTGATTTTTGGAGATTTTCGGCAGATTCAGTTCACGTGAAGTTTCAAAATATAATAAAAGTGAAAACCTTAAAAAATCAGCGGTCGAATGGTTCAGTGGTAGAGTTCGGGAATAGTAATCAGAGGGTCTGGGGCTCGATATCCTCAACTCGAATTATTTTTTTATTTTTTGTAAAGCTCATAACTGGCTCCAAGAGCAATCTGGGTCACTTTTCCATGTTTTCGGGGTTCTCTGATCTTTAGAGCATCTGGTTCAGACCATTTTCAAAATTTTTTTAAAACATTTTTCAAGACTTTATATGATCATCTATAGGCAAAAATTTTAGAATTTTTTTCTGGTCAAAAATGTGAAAGTTGGTTACGTGAGGCTGTTGCTGTGTGTGAAAAAGTGACCCAGATTGCTCTTGGAGCCAGTTATGAGCTTTACAAAAAATAAAAAAATAATTCGAGTTGAGGATATCGAGCCCCAGACTCTCTGATACTATTCCTGAACTCTAACACTGAACCATTCGACCGCTGATTTTTTAAGGTTTTCACTTTTATTATATTTTGAAACTTCACGTGAACTGATCTGCCGAAAATCTCCAAAATCAACTGTGACCGCGAGTTCACGGGGAAAATATCTTCAAAATTTCAGACCTAAATTTCTCGAACTGGGAGGGTCCGCAGCAAAAACGGAAAACAGATAATAAACAAGCGTGTTCTCACTTTCCAATGATATAGGTCACTTGCCATAACTCCATACCCACTCACAACATTCCCTAGTTAGAAAAATACGTTTCAGCTGTACATTGAGACTGCCAAGTTGTAAATTTTGACTGTTCTGGTTACTATTTCTGATTACTATTTCTGCTATTCTTGAGCGCAAAAATCGTTTACAGCACACGATTTTTTGTTCTAAAAAATATCAGTGATGGTGCATTCCTGTGAACTGAATTTTTGACATTTACATCACACGAGATTTTTTTAAAATTTTGTGAAGAAACTGGCGGATGGATAAGAATGAATGACTATGGCACAAAGAAATTTTCTGCTTTTTGTGAAAGAGCTGGTAAGTTACAGCGTGATTTCTACTATTTTTCATAATTCTGGATATCAAACCCGGCTCCAATGGATATGATATGATATTTTATTTAACTAGTTAAATATACAGAAAATGTCCACTGGAGGTCAGGTAAAGGCCCTCACGAGACAAAACCTGAGAAAGGAAACCGGAGAATAAGAAATTATAAAATAGGTGTTGGGCAAAAATGGAGGGGAATAGAAGAAAGAAAAAAAAATCAGAATCGTGCAATATTATTCACCAGAAGAGCTTGAATTCCGATGGGCAAAGGAAATGAGGGACATTAATAGTGAAGGCATTCCAAATAGGTGTTACAGTTGAGAAAAAATTAGAGCAATTAGGATTTATACAGATAAGAGACATTGGGCGACGGGAGGAGGAACTTAACCTGACATGGCTCTCAAGACTAGGAAAATATGAGGCGCCGATTATAAGATTGTATAAGAGAAGTAGTTGCGCTTTGAGCCTACGGTGAATTGAATATTCGAATGGGCGTGACTCTTTCAAATAAACGGGAAACTGAAAAATACATGAATTTTTCTGCTGCATTGTTTGCATCATTTTTATAATGTCCACTTTGTTTCTTCATCAACTTATATATTTCTGTTTCTTCAGCTCCAAAATTATTTTCATCGTTTTGTTCAGTGATTTTTTTGAAATACTGGGTATTCCAACATTTCATTATTCTAAAAACAAGAACTATAAAAGTCTTACAAAACATCGAGCAAAATTGAGTATAAGAGCAATACATTATTGAATTTCCGAAACAGTCAAAAGTAAAAATCCAAAGATGTTCAATTCGGTTTTTATCACGGAATGATTAAATTGATTTTATCTCTGTATTCCACATGCATAGTCAGTTGTTATGACACACAATTTCGCTACTTGAATTCACATTCTACTTTCATAAATTGCTGTTTTTGCAAAATTTATCAGTAGAAAGTTGCGATCTTTATTCTATCTAAGGCACTTGGAAAACGAGAAGAGTTCTAAAAGAAGCACTGAAAAAATGGAAGTATCGAAAGTAAACCATGAAACTGAAACTGTATACTTTTGTAATTTACGAGATTATAAAAGTTGCTAAACTTTTCCCAGAAGAAAAGATACAAAAAGTATTGTTTTGGAGTGCAGCAGTTCCATACCCAACATAACAGATAAATTTCTTGGACTTTTAACTGACAAAACCTCATATTTAGCTATCGAACCTCCTGCAAGAAAATACTTTCCAATAAACATCATGATGAGACAGACATTCACGAACCCTTGCTGGTAAAAACCCCGTATTTTACCACGATTTAAAATTATTTTACTACGGTTTTTCATGCTTTCAACCGCGAGACCCATCCGAACCAATTACTTGCGCCTTTAACACGCTTCGGCAAGGGTTCGTGAACCGATAATATCTCATTTTTGTGTCACATGAAAAGACTTGCTCGGTTTTACCAAATGCTTGGGATTTGATTTTGGTAACGGTAGAAAAGTACTAAGGGAATTGAACAAGTAGCTTTTTTATGTTTCGTAATTGTTTTAAGTTTCAGTGGTTTATAAATCCGAGATCGGATCTTTGTCAACGACAAGAAAATGAAGAATAAGTGAATTGGACTTTTACTCTAAAACTATTGACTTGAAAAAGCAAAAATTGGAAAAAGTTTTCGCTTTATTCAACCGTACCTTTTGCAATCCTGATATTGACTATTCATCAAACCTGGAATGTCTGTCTCATCATGATGTTTATTGGAAAGTATTTTCAGGAGGTTCGATAGCTAAATATGAGGTTTTGTCAGTTAAAAGTCCAAGAAATTTATCTGTTATGTTGGGTATGGAACTGCTGCACTCCAAAACAATACTTTTTGTATCTTTTCTTCTGGGAAAAGTTTAGCAACTTTTATAATCTCGTAAATTACAAAAGTATACAGTTTCAGTTTCATGGTTTACTTTCGATACTTTCATTTTTTCAGTGCTTCTTTTAGAACTCTTCTCGTTTTCCAAGTGCCTTAGATAGAATAAAGATCGCAACTTTCTACTGATAAATTTTGCAAAAACAGCAATTTATGAAAGTAGAATGTGAATTCAAGTAGCGAAATTGTGTGTCATAACAACTGACTATGCATGTGGAATACAGAGATAAAATCGATTTAATCATTCCGTGATAAAAACCGAATTGAACATCTTTGGATTTTTACTTTTGACTGTTTCGGAAATTCAATAATGTATTGCTCTTATACTCAATTTTGCTCGATGTTTTGTAAGACTTTTATAGTTCTTGTTTTTAGAATAATGAAATGTTGGAATACCCAGTATTTCAAAAAGATCACTGAACAAAACGATGAAAATAATTTTGGAGCTGAAGAAACAGAAATATATAAGTTGATGAAGAAACAAAGTGGACATTATAAAAATGATGCAAACAATGCAGCAGAAAAATTCATGTATTTTTCAGTTTCCCGTTTATTTGAAAGAGTCACGCCCATTCGAATATTCAATTCACCGTACGCTCAAAGCGCAACTACTTCTCTTATACAATCTTATAATCGGCGCCTCATCTTTACTAATAATATTCAACAGATCCGTTTGTGTATTTGTTTGTTGCCAGCCATAACTCCCTTCGTAGTGGGCCGATTTTTATGAAACCTGGATAGATGTATTGGAAATGTGTCTTAGTTGATGCCCGAACTTTTTTTTTTTCAAAAATGTCTGTTTTGACGTCTTCTGGAGACGATGACGATTTCAACGGTAAAAAGCGTTGAGAAAAGGTGTGTCCCGACAGGGTGGTAGAAAGCTCAAAATATCAACCTGATACTACTGACTCGGTGTTTCTTGACTGCATTCTCGAGAGCGCCCCGGCCGCGCGTATTCGGTGCAGCGGTCTACGCAGATGACTCTTACGCACGGGGTGGTGAGTTCGTTCCCGCTAGGTCGGAAATGTTTTTTGGTTTTTTGTTTGATAGGAACATAGACATCCAGTATATGAAAGTTGTAAATAACGTCGTTACAGTCGAGATTTCATAGATAAAAAGGGTTACGTGGGTATCTGCACCAGTTTTTTCCACTGTTGACACTGCTACAATTCTGCCATAATGAGTGATTGAGTTCCAACTTTCAAAGTGTTTAAAAATTAAAATTCTGCAAACGCAGAGTCAGAAACTGACTTAACCATAATACTTCCGTCCGCATCTTCTTGGGGTAGTCAAAAACTCAAAAAGATTACATTTTTTGTCAAAAGGAAAATATGTTTTGAAGTTTCTGAAAAAAGTTGTAACGTTTTTTGCGTATACCACTATTTATACCACACCCTGTACATAAAGTGCATTTCATTGAAGATCTTTAAGAATTTTGCCAACTTTTGTGGAGCGCTTTCAGGTATAAATGAGGGTTGGAATCAAAATAGACTGAATAAAAGGGTACTTCAACTTTTGAACTTATGTAGAAGTATGCAAAATAGTTTTGAAGTATTCCAGAGAAGAGAGGCAGCATCGCCGCCTGAATACTTCAATCAATAAATATTATCTTTCTATCTATCTAATAGTTAATATTCAGAAAGCAGAACATTTTGGATCAAACCAGACTATGAAGAAGATTTCCGTGTATGGAAAACATCTTGAAAGGTTTTGGGGAGGGAGGCGATATCGCCGCCGATCAGTCAAAAACTCAAAAAGATGTTTTAAGCGCATTTTTTGAATATATGAATAGGAAAGTCTCCACATTCCTAAGCTTCAGAAAAATATGTTCAAACAGAGAAAAAAAAGTAGAACAAATTCAAGCAAAATGGTCAAGAAGTGATGGTGATTTGTGAATAAGGAACTTTGTCGTAGCTCGGTTACCTTCAAAAAAGAAACAAATTCTAGAAGTGAAGAAACCGTTCATACTGAATTTCATATTCCACAGGAAAAATGTCATTGAGAAAATTTGTCCAAATATTATCAGAAAAACAGATTTTTTAATTGTTCTCTACCGGAACGGGCTGCTTAGCTAACAAAAACTACCAACAAGTGAATAAGTTATACGATCCAGAATTAGAGAAGAATTCTGAAACCTCTATAGTCTCAACCGTTTGGGAAGCGCCGCAGGCGCTGTAACAACCGGAAAGGTGGTGTAGAAAAGGAGGTTTAGTCGCCGTTAGGCGACGTGAACCGACTGGTATTTTCCTAGTCTTGAGAGCCATGTCAGGTTAAGTTCCTCCTCCCGTCGCCCAATGTCTCTTATCTGTATAAATCCTAATTGCTCTAATTTTTTCTCAACTGTAACACCTATTTGGAATGCCTTCACTATTAATGTCCCTCATTTCCTTTGCCCATCGGAATTCAAGTCTCTTCTTGTGAATAATATTGCACGATTCTGATTTTTTTTCTTTCTTTATTCTCCCTCCATTTTGCCCAACACCTATTTTATAATTTCTTATTCCCGGTTTCCTTTCTCAGGTTTTGTCTCGTGAGGGACTTTACCTGACCTCCAGTGACATTTTCTGTATATTTAAATAGTTAAATAAAATATCATATCATATCAATTGGAGCCGGGTTTGAATATCCAGAATTATGTCAAGTTCATTACATTGGCTGGCTTTATTCACCTCACGTAGTTCTAGAATAATTAAAACCTGTGACATAAAAAGAAACGTGGAGCACACCCGAACAACGTTGTACGAAACCTTTGCTTTTCGTTACAACTTTTTTATCTTTTATTATTCGGTTTTTTTTTCAGTTAAAAAAATGCTGTTGCAGTTGTTAAGAAAATAGTGATTCGATTTTGAACATTGTTGAATGTCCTTCTTTCGTTTTAGAACTCTTCTTTAAAATTTTAAATCATAAATTTTTTCTCAAAATTAATTTTATAAATTCTTAAAACGTTACTCAGATTAGCAGTTTCTCATAATGATAAAAAAGTTGTTGAGATAGTACGTTCAAAGTTATTCAAAAATACAAAAAGAGTTGTTCAAAGCAAGAAAAAATGTGTGCCGTTTTTTTAGGTTTTTCATCAATTCTTTATGACACCCTTGTGAAATTTCTTGCCGTTTCAAAACAATTGTTTCAATTTTTCCAAAAATATGTTTAATTATTGTATAATGAAGTCATAGATGTCATACAAGTCGTTTGAACACGCAAAAAAAACCGCACTTTTTTTGTATTTTTAACTTTTCCAGGTTTTTTTCTGTTTTGAATCTGCTTCTTATTGTTTGTTTGGCAAAATTGTTCGTTATTTTCTTCTGATTTATTTTTATTTTAAAAACCACTGGTCCTTCGTTTCCCAGCCGCATTGAAAGTTAGTAATGCTTGTGTTTTCTGGGATTGGTGACTCACTTGACAGTTTTTTCAAAAATTGTTTGCGCTGTTTCACTTGTTTTGTTTTCTGCTTCACAAGCTCTAATTAACATTGTTGATAAACTTCGGGATGTTTTTTTTGATTCTAAACAATGTTTTATGTGGAAACGATTGCTCGTATGATTTAAATGACCGATAACTGTCATTCAAGTCAATTCCATTATTATGTAACCCTTGAAACGGGGTAAGTTTTATACTAAAAATATGAATAATCATGTCAAAAGAAAGCAATCCTATTCCGATTGTAACTTCTTACCGATTAAGTCATTTTTGAATTCTATTTATGGTTCCATACGCATTTAAAAAATGAACGAATATACAAGATTTCTGATTGAAACGGAAATTATTCACAATGCAGATTATAAAAAAGGTTTTTGAGTGTAATCTTTGCAAAATCGGTGGATTGAGCTCAAATATTACGAAACACAAACCAGGAAAAAATATCTTCAAATTTAATTTGTATCTCTAAAGTCGTTATGAAAACCTGTTTGAAAAATCATTTTTCTGTTGCTTATAAGCTTGATAATTATACGATTAGTGTAGTTTTCCAATTTCTCGATTTAAAATTTTTCGATTTTGAGTATGACATCAACACGACTGTTCCAATTGCTGTGAGCTCGGAGCATAAGCGTTTTCAACATGAAACAAGGTACCACAAGTGATCAATAAAAAATTCATTTAATCAGTAGCGACAAGTTTTAACACAATGTTGAAATGTTAGAGAAACAGTAGAAAAAATGTGTTTCACGAAATTTTTCCTAGTTTTAGAAAGGATATTACAGACCAAACGAAATAATTAGGCAAAAACCTGGATTTTAGATTTTCTCTAGATAATTTCCGACTGCCAATAGAGTGTGTTCTCTCATTTTCAATTAAACTATGAAACTTATTTGATTTTGAAAAAATGCCGGTTTCTATAAATGTTCAATTACATTAACCACAAAACTAAAATTGGTTTCATTTTTTAACTGCAACATTTTTGGGATTCAGTAGATGCCGAATTCGTAGATATGCAAAACGCCTGTAGGACTGGGATCAGTACAAATACACCAAAGTAGTAGTTTAAAAAGCTATACAAACAGTGAAATCGGTTAAGAGGTTCCTTGTTTTGCAACTTATTTCTTTTTCATGCATGGTTTGAAACGTCTCTGACTTGGAAAGCTATTAATTAGATTTGATCTGGTGGAAAACTTAGTTGTTTGATTGATAATTACTGAACGTTGTGTAAAATTTCTTCATACAAACTTGAATAGTTAATTTTCAGCAACTTCTGACCAGGCAAGATTGCCGATCCGCTGTGTTTAATGTGTGAGGTCTCAAAATTAAATTTTATTTCAGCTTCATTGAAATTATTTTTTCATTTGTGTGAGAAAAAAATTAGTGTGAGAAAATAATTTCTATTCAAACACATTTTTCCATTTCAGGTCTTTCATTTACCCAGGTATCAAATGAAAAAACATTAATTCACTTTTAAACCTTGGAAATCGCCTTCGAAATCGAGATTTGGAAACCTATTGCCAGCGAGTAAGCAATTTGAAAAGGTAATTTCATTTACTGATGGTTATAGTTCCATCTTTTTGTTTTAAATGGTCATGTTGAAATAGTAAATTTATGTGATTTTGTTCTCCAATTTTTTAATCGAACTCAAAAAATTTGTTTTAAAATATTTTCAAAACATCATGATTTCATTTACATGTGTTTCCGCTGCATTTTTGGTTATCCAGAAGTGTTGTTTCAACAGAAAAGTTTTTGAGACGGTACAGGAAGAAAATTTTTTTAAATGAAAGTTGACCCATATAAATGCAGCTCTTTCACTTTTGTAAACAGGATCTTCCTTTGTAAAACTTATTTTTGAAACTGCTCTTAAAACAGTAAGAAATGAAACCAACCTTTCGATACAACTATTTTTGAAGCTTACACAAAACTTTCAAAACCTAGTGAAACAGGATATTTTCCAAAAAAAATCCATAATTTCATGAACCACTATGCGAAATTCATATAATTTTTTGGAATTGCAATACTGTTGATGGTCTCCTTCAGAACATTCAAAGAACACTGGTCGAATTGCAAAAAAATAGTTTAGAAGTTATTATTCGGCGCTATTGTAAGTACGCTCTATTGCAAAATTTTTTAGTTGATTTACTGCAAACATAACAAAAACGTTTTCAGCATTTTTGTTGAAATTAAGTTTTTAATGGACGTTAGATTATTGATCTTGGCAATGTCCATAAACGTGATGTTTTTGAAACAGTGAACAGGCGACATGATTTACCGTCCAAACACCAATTAGATAATGATTACTGTTTCAGAAATTTTTTTTCACGTTACAAATTTATATTATCTAGTGAATTGTGGAAACATGTTATTAACCATGTTAGTAGCAACATGATGTTACCCTTATTTCCAGAAATCCTTGAGCATTGTTTTTTTTCGGTTCCGGTTATTTTTCAATTAATCGATTTCTAGTTAAGAAGATTTTGATGTAATAGTGTTCGGAGGTTTCAATTTTCTAGTCCAGTTTTGCACTAATCCCTGCAATATTAACGAGTTTGTTGTCAGCGTTCCACAATTTTGTGAGAAATTACAAATTGGCTTGTGTTTAATTTGTTTCTGGGCGTCACATAACTAATTCCTAGAAAAGCAATTTGATTCAACATGAGTTTTCAAAACAGAAAACTTATGAAACACAATCTGATATGAGTTGATCGCAGAAACTTCGGATTCTACAAATGGATAAAATATTTCTAAACACTATAGATTCAGTATCGGTGATTCATAGTAAACTTGAAATCAGAATTTATTTATGATGATGTTCTGTAACAGAAACGAGTTTATAATAATGCGCCAAAAAATTGTTTGATTTTCGGAACATTTTAAAGTGTTTCTAAATAGCCACGTTTCCAAGGCCTAAACCAGATATTAATAAAACCGAGTTTTGTTCTTGGAAGGGTTTCATTCAAAAATTGCAACACTTGCAGTCGTACTGTAGATTCACTCCACCGAAAAGTTGTTTTTCTTGCAAAAGTATTACAAAATGTCACAAAAGTTAAACACTGTTCACTGTTTTTCAAAAATTTTAACTTGCCACTGATTCAGAGATTTTTGGTTTTATTTCGGCTTTGCTTCTCAATGTAAAAAAACTTGCTTACTCTGATGGAATTTTGAATGTGAATTCTTGGCAAGTGATAGTTATAAAAATAGTTTACTTCTGAATACTTGCAAGAAAAACTAGTCGTTTTGTATAACAAAAGTTGGAATTTATTATCATTCTACCCCGTTTCATTAAATTGATTTGCAATAATGATTGGATTCGCTTCCAATCCAACCGACCAATGATGGTGTGGCACTCGGAATTTTTCGAAAACAATGATACTCACTAAACTGATGTTCACTAAACAATAATAACACCCAACATACAGTCCAAGAAAAAAATTATTTGAAACGTTGATTTTTTTCATAAATCTTTTAATTGCTTGCTACTTATTCAGACGGAAACGCTCTGCTAAGCAGTGTGACTCGACTTCTTTTTTGTTGTTCTTCCAGTTGGTATAGTTGAATAACTGAAAAATTCTGGAAAAGGGCTAGAGGTTACTGTAGAAGTTAACAGATCTCGAAAATACAAATTTGGAGTCGTTGTAGGTGAAATAAAGTAAAATTTGAGCTAATTATTATCTGGAGATCGTTTTTAAAATGTATTTTTAGCCTGAAACTTAGCGAGTTCTCGAATTTCTTGTTGTTGCTTGGTTTACAAAAAATGCTACTTATTCACTGTTTCAACTTTTTTTCAATAGACTAACAGGCCAGCAATGCATTACTTCTATTTCATATTCATTGAATTACAATGTTTCGAACTGATTGAGTTTTGAGAAGTGTCAAAGAAAACAGAGACTTTCACCATCAAACTATTACCGATTAGAATTGAAACCAAAACCTAGACGAGTGGCTATAAAAATCATTATGTGTTTTAGTAACAGAACAAAAACAGAAACATTTTTGATGCACATTTTTCGAGTTCACAAAAGATATTTGTAAACTTTTTTAAATAACCTGAAATCGGTCAGCATTTGAAAGAACTCATTTTTACATACCAGAGTTGAAGATTGAGTTTAGCATAGAGAGCTTGGTGTGAATCAATAGAAATGCATTCATTTTAGATTCCGTAACAGCAGGTTGTAACAAAATCTGAGTTTAAAAGAACAGGTTGTAACAGAAAATTAATTTCCTCTCTTGTTTGAATTCCAAACCATGATCGTAAATTATACGTCTTCGCAATAATAAAAATTTGAGTTCCTACTTTTTCGGCGCTTTGGAAATTTGCTCTATTTTCAGTAACCGTTAGTTGAAAGTTTCAAATCGGAATAAGACTATTCCAACAGAAAACTCCCGGATTTCATTACGTTCTAGAAACAGAAAATTCCAGGAAGCATTCTGATTGTTCAAACTTTCTTTCTTCTGGCTATCAAAACGTGTTCAGTTTTCCACGTATTGTAGCTCGAACTAATGAACACTGCAAATATTCATCAGAATTTTAACTCCAGTCTGGCCCGTAGAAAAAAGTGGTCAAAAATGACATATGCATCTTCCCTATTATGGTTGCCCATTGTTAAATGTTAAGAAACGTTTCTGAAACAGAACATTTTCAGACATATGAATTAAGTGAACAGTTTCAGACATGGAGGAAATACATTCGGTCATTGGAGGTCACTTATTCCACATCATAAGATTATCCTGACACTCTAATAAAAAATATAATTTGATTTTTACTTCTATCAAAAATTTTCAAGCATTTTTCTGTTCCAAATTGTATGTATTGTCTCGCTTATATAATGAAATCGTTATTTGCCAATTTTTACCACCGTTTTTTATATAGATTTGTTTATTTGCCTTATTTTTTCTTTACTATCCACAATTCACGCATTTTAAACAAGCTATTTGATCGATTATTCTTTAAATTCAGTGTTCCAGAAATCTTGAAAACGAGCCAAACTCTGAGTTCCTTTCCGGATTAAGAGGACAGGGGGTAATATATCACGATGTTTGTTCTGAAACAATTGTTATGTAAAACCGTGATACAAAATATGTTAGTAATATCTCCCAAACACCTCATGAAAAAGGTTAGTACCATATCACAATGTTATTGAAACAGAAGTATCACTGTTTCAGGTTGATTTCAAGATTCTTAAAAGGTGCTCACTTTAATTAAAACGTTTTTCCCTATTCTTTTTAACATGATGGTAGTACGCCAGTTTTGACGGTTGCTTTACAATAAATGTCTAAAATTAGTTTTCTCTGTTTCAGTATACATTCAATCTCAGAGTGTTATGATCCGTGTGCTTTTGAGGTAACTTTTGAAATATCTAGTTCAATGATTATTGTAACTTCTGGGAAGGCAAGGAAAATCTCAATTACCTATGAATTTTTAAACAAAACTATGACAAATTGATGCGCTACTATCACAAAAAATTCATCTCTGTTTTAGTGATGTTGTAATAATCTAGCAGATACTGTTTTCAGTGTATAGTTCTTCATAGCCATACGAACTTATATCAAAATAGTGATTCAGCTGAAAAAAGTTTGTTCAATGTATCACGGTTTCAGTAATGTTAAAATTACTTTCAATCATAAAGCATTTTCAGTTATTAGTTATCGTGAAATCCTTCTCGCCAAGTGTCAGAGCCTGAAGACATAGCTGGGAACGCGATATCCAAAGTTTCAAAAATATTGGTTCACTTTTAACCGTTTTATGACAATCCGGGACGCGCGGGACGAGGACGCGGGACGTCCCGCCGCGTCCCATTTCAAGCCCTACGTTAGCTCTCGTTTATCGAATAAGTAATAGAGGTTGAAAAATTCAGACGCTATCGAAACAGTAAATGAACTGTACTAGATTTCATCAAAACAAGCTGCTATAAACTTCGTTTTTGCTAAAATTTATTTGTTTTCTAATTTGATTCCCGTTTGTTAAACATTTCAAACGAATGGCCACTTATACAATGGACAACAGTTCTCCAATGCGTGATGTTCTTTTATAAAATTTCAAGCTCGCAAAAACCAGGTGTCTTTATTTCGATAGTAGTATCAGTAATTGCAAGGAGTCGCAGTGCATAAGTCCCAAATCAACTGGCAGATCGCAATTACATAGCCTATAATAAAAATAGTGAAGCAGTAAATTATTTTGAAATTCTTCTATATTTAGTGCATTTTGTAAAGATAAAGGTACATTTTGAAATTGTTTACAGCTTGAAATATATGCGTTTTCCAATCAATCCGAAAAATCTAAATATTGATTAGAATATAAATACAGACAAACGAAAAACTGCATTGCACATTTGACAATATGAGCCTCTTGAAGCCGTATCATTTCTCTTAAAAAAGTTGAAACTCTGAGATTTGGTAGAGCACAATTTCTACAATTACAGTTTCAAATATCCATTCTCATAAATGATTCGCTGGTTACAACAGTGAGTGTGTGTCCTGACGTTTACTATTCAAAAATTTTTTTTTTTCTTCAGTTTCATAGATTTTATGATTCCGCTTTTCCTGAAAGATATTAATAATGTGATTTTTTCGAGTAGCCTTCATCGATCTCATTAAAGCGTCTTAAAGTTAATTCATCAGACAAACATCAAGGAGTCTTGAATTTATCACAGTTTCACTGTCATTGTAAATGTAACGCAACATGTAACACAACTTTGAACAAGTGTAATTTTTGAATAAACACTTTATTACCTACATAAAATACAATGTCGTTGAATTTATGACTTACCCCGGGAAAAAATGTTATTTTCCTTGATTTATTTACCGAAAAAAACTGTTCTTTTTTCGTTTCGTTGTTCCGGAGAGCCTCATCATGAAACTCTTTGTAAAAGCTACCGGTAAAATGCAAGCATAACTCGAACCGACCTCATTGAAAAGTTCATTTGCAACTCATTTTCTGTTTCAGGTAAAAGATGTGATTGACCTCTAACTAAATTTTTCATTGATAGAACTTCCGCCTAGAAGATATCATCTTGAAACTTTGTTCGCCTACTCCAATTTACTGATTTTTTTGAGGTTTTTTGCAGCAAAACTATCAGTTTTTAACGAAAAATGGAAAATTTAACACAAATTTAATCATTTAAAGGGCTTTTTACAACAAAATATGAATAAAATCTTTTATTCTTATTCCGCTTTCCGCTTTCCGCCTTCCGCTCAACTCTGAACGGTAAACTCATCAAGTTATGGAACTACAATAATTTTAGACCGCCGTTCGTTTTAGGAAAAAACATGTATTTTACAGAAAATAAAACGTTATCGAAGAAGTAATTGAGGTGGAAAAATTCAGACGTTATCGAAGCAGTTAATGAATACTACGGGAACAACATGTGAGTGTGCGCCCTGACGTTTACTATTCAAATTTGATTACATGTTTACAGTTTCATACGGTCTATGATTTCGTTTTACCTGAAAAAATTAAATAATGTGAG
>NW_026526016.1:0-3284 GCF_010183535.1 Caenorhabditis remanei
CCGACTGACATTTTCGAGTACTTCAAAAAATGTATTCAGAAAATGTCCGACATACATTTTCGAGTACTTCAAAAAATGTATTCAGAAAATGTCCGACAGACATTTTCGAGTACTTCAAAAAATGTATTCAGAAAATGTCCGACAGACATTTTCGAGTACTTCAAAAAATGTATTCAGAAAATGTCCGACAGACATTTTCGATAACCCCTCTTCTCCCGCCCACCCTCAGTCTTCCAGAGACACTTTTTCCCCTTGGGTAATCGAGCAAGTCATCTCCAAAATTCCCCCAAAATGTGGGTTCTCCCTTCACCTAGCCAATTATTTCATAATCAAAAACTGCGCCACCAGCCTTGCCCTACCTCTCTCCATCATTTATTCTGAATCCCTCGAGTCCTCTGTTGTCCCCAGCGCTTGGAAACATGGGACTATTATCCCAGTTTTCAAAAAAGGGAACCCCTCATCCCCGCAAAACTATCGTCCCATCACGCTCACCGATCCATTCGCCCGCATTTTTGAAAGAATACTTTGCCGTCAAATTAGAACGGACCTAGGTCACAGATTCTCCATCCACCAGCACGGATTTCTTGCCCGCCGTTCCTGCCCTAGTTCCCTGGTCTACTCTACCGCAAACTATAGAAGAATCCTGAAAACTCATCATTCTCTAGACGTTGTCTTCTTTGACTTCAAGAAAGCATTTGATAAGGTAGATCACATTATTTTGCTCAAAAAACTTGCAAACTTTGGTCTGTCAAACCCTCACATCTCCTGGTTCGAAGCTTTCCTCAAAGAACGCACCTTCTCAGTAATGGTTAACGGATCCCTAGACAATAAAATTTCTCCTATTCCCTCGGGTGTTCCGCAAGGAACTGTATCAGGTCCCCTATTATTCTTAATCTACATAAACGACCTACTCCTGAAACTCCCACCAAACATTCATTTTGCCGCTTTTGCTGATGATATCAAATTGTATTCCCATGACCCAGTTCTCCTCCAACACGGTATAAACCTAGTATCCAAATGGGCCTCCGCCAACGCTTTGCCGTTAGCTCACACTAAAACCTCTCTTCTTAGGCTAGGTCCCGAAAACTCTCGTCACCCATTTCATGTAGACTCCATCCCCATCTCCGAATCTACAGTAGTACGGGATTTGGGTCTATTAACCGACTCTAATCTCAAATTCGACCTTCACATTTCCAAATTATCCTCGCTAGCTTTACTCCGCTGTAATCAACTGCTGAAAGCCTTCAAGTCTAGATCTCTATCACTCTACAGACATCTTTTCAACACCTATGTTCTTCCCTTGCTTGAATATTGCTCTGTTGTTTACTCTCCTTCACCTTCTAGCGTTCTGTCTCAAAAACTGGAAAAACCACTCAGATTATTCACTAGAAAAGTTTTACAACGATGCAACATCCCTTATTCTTCATATCTCGACCGTCTCGAAATTCTCGACATTTACTCAGTCCGCCATCGCAGACTTAAATCTCAATTAATCTTACTTTATAAATTTATATGCGGCGCAGCGTACTTACCAAATATCCAGTCGTATGTCAGACTGTCCAATTCGGCTAGACGACCCATGACTTTAATTTGTGTTAGGCCTGATATTAAGGATTTTTTCTCTAATTCAATCCCCCTATGGAATTCTGTCACATGTAATACCCATAAGTTCCTTTCTCCCGGTGAATTTGTCTCCCTTCTCAATCATTCAATTATTAGACTATGATCTCCCCCTGTGAATTCGCTCTTTACCCTCTCCCCTTCTCGCTTATTTCATTCATATCTTCTCTCCTCATATCAATTGATTCTCGTTCCCCCCCATTTCCCCTTTTCCCCATTTTTTTCCCCCATACTTCCTGACTTAATTATCTTGCTTTCCACGTATTTCCCCTCCTACCAGGTCTTTAGCCTCGTGAGGGGCTTGATCCTCTCCTGTATATTTAATGATTTATATCCCAGCAGTCAATAATTAAATTAAATGTCCGACAGACATTTTCGAGTACTTCAAAAAATGTATTCAGAAAATGTCCGACAGACATTTTCGAGTACTTCAAAAAATGTATTCAGAAAATGTCCGACAGACATTTTCGAGTACTTCTTCAAAAAATGTATTCAGAAAATGTCCGACAGACATTTTTCGATACTTCAAAAAATGTATTCAGAAAATGTCCGACAGACATTTTCGAGTACTTCAAAAATGTATTCAGAAATGTCCGACAGACATTTTCGAGTACTTCAAAAATGTATTCAGAAATGTCCGACAGACATTTTCGAATACTTCAAAAAATGTATTCAGAAAATGTCCGACAGACATTTTCGAGTACTTCAAAAATGTATTCAGAAAATGTCCGACAGACATTTTCGAATACTTCAAAAATGTATTCAGAAAATGTCCGACAGACATTTTCGAGTACTTCAAAAAATGTATTCAGAAAATGTCCGACAGACTTTTCGAGTACTTCAAAAATGTATTCAGAAAATGTCCGCGACAGACATTTTCGAATACTTTCAAAAATGTATTCAGAAAATGTCCGACAGACATTTTCGAGTACTCAAAAAATGTATTCAGAAAATGTCCGACAGACATTTTTGAGTACTTCAAAAAATGTATTCAGAAATGTCCGACAGACATTTTCGAGTACTTCAAAAAATGTATTCAGAAAATGTCCGACAGACATTTTCGAGTACTTCAAAAAATGTATTCAGAAAATGTCCGACAGACATTTTCGATACTTCAAAAAATGTATTCAGAAAATGTCCGACAGACATTTTCGAGTACTTCTTCAAAAATGTATTCAGAAATGTCCGACAGACATTTCGAGTATTCAAAAAAATGTATTCAGAAAATGTCCGACAGACATTTTCGAGTACTTCAAAAATGTATTCAGAAATGTCCGACAGACATTTTCGAGTACTTCAAAAATGTATTCAGAAATGTCGACAGACATTTTCGAGTACTTCAAAATGTATTCAGAAAATGTCCGACAGACATTTTCGAGTACTTCAAAAATGTATTCAGAAATGTCCGACAGACATTTTCGAGTACTTCAAAAATGTATTCAGAAAATGTCCGACAGACATTTTCGAGTACTTCAAAAAATGTATTCAGAAATGTCCGACAGACATTTTCGAGTACTTCAAAAATGTATTCAGAAATGTCCGACAGACATTTTTGAGTACTTCAAAAATGTATTCAGAAAATGTCCGACAGACATTTTCGAATACTTCAAAAATGTATTCAGAAAATGTCCGACAGACATTTTCGAGTACTTCAAAAATGTATT
>NW_026526017.1:0-4975 GCF_010183535.1 Caenorhabditis remanei
ACAAAGTTTTGAAACTCTTTTCCCATGAACTCGGTACCTGAAAATAAAATATAATCATAAAAAACAACTGAACTATACCTTTATCCGTATATAAACTTGATGGAATTCTTCTTTGAGCAGACAGCAAAATATCTTTATAGGCCTCAGTGACTGTTTCACACTTCTTATTTTTCAATGGTCGAGCAAACACATCAACCACTACCAAAATGTAGCAGTAACCTTTGTTTTTCGATTTGAGTGTTGGGAGCATTGCAAGATCAGCCATATGGTGGCTATTAGGTCCACGGGCGACCCAAGGATTATGCTTGATTTCCTTGACTTTGTGAAAATGGCGGGTGTATGCATTGTTTGAATGAAGATAGTTGAGAACATCTTTTCTTCGAATGTGAGGATTTATTTTACGGGCTTGAGCAAGTAAAATTGACGGGCCTCGCAATCCAGACTTTGGATCATGGTACAATCTTTCAAGGAGTTTTTTTTTTTGACAGGTGTACATCCATTACTCCAACGTTTTACAGCAAAATTCCGGGGCGTGAAGCGGGTTTGGTATTTTCTTTTCGGGTTAAGAATATATTCTTCAGGAAAATTGGTTTCACTCAAGTATTGTGACAATGCTCGGAGCGATTCCGAAGGTGTTGAAATTGGCTTTTGATTGGAAAAATCTTCGAGAATTCTTTTCACATTGTACAAGGGAATCAATCGGTTTCTCAAAAGAAATGCACCAGTCCGCTTATCAATTTTAAAATAACTTGGGTGGCTCTTAAAGTGATTCTGGAGTTTGGTTTTACTTCTATTATCTTTCCGATGGTAGAGATTGAAGGTGGAATGACGGGTAGAGGAGTTGTAGGAATAGTATCAGCTGAACTACCTGAGCGGTCACTGGCAGCATCATCAAAATTACTGGAAGCATCCGCGAAAACATCGTCTTCTAGGTTTTCATCAAATTTGCTTTGTTTTTCCACTTCCTTCTCCTTTTCCGCTTCTTTTACGGGTTTTGTCTCATCATTCCGCTTTTTCACCAGAGATGATATTTGTTGTTGCAAAAGTGAGAGTTTGACATCATTTTCCATAGGAGCCTCCATTTTTTGTTGACTGAGTCATCCGACGGGTTTCGATTTTTGACCAAATCTTCATGTTCTTCCACAGATAAGAGTACGTATTTATTGTAGGACATGATCCAGAATAGAAGAAGCAGCAGAAATTAGAACTGGCAAAAGGACAGCGATTGGCGTACCACCAGTTTGGATTAGAAACTGGCGAGTTTCGTCAATATTTCGAAGGGTTGATAGGCGCCTCAAGTCGGCAGAATAACGTTGAAGACGACGGACGTTCTTTTGGGATATTTGAACATTTCCTTTCAAAACATTATAAACCAACTCTACCAAACAAATTAGCTTTTGGTCCGGAATTGCATTTATTAGAGCAATACGAGCATTGTCAGAAGTTGCCGAAAGAGCCATAATTTCATTAAAAGTCTTCAAATCCCACTGGGGATAGTTATTTTGGGACGTAGACATGAGTAATATTTCCAGGAAGTATATTATCACGATACCGAATTTGATCAGGACAATTTTTGTGAAGGTCGATCAGCAAATAAGTATAGGGTTGACTGGTCGCGTCAGAATAAATAGAGAGAAAAGTGTTACAACCTCCGGGCATAAGCTGGGAACCCAAACACCGGACACTCGATTTATCAGAATTGTTCTTGAATAGAATGATATAACTTGCTTGGAGGCGGAGATTTCTTATTACTTTTGAATAAAAATTGTGTGTAGGAGAAACATTACGGTCATATCATAGTGATGGGCCAAAACTGACACTAGACGCTCCATTCCAGAGTTTTGGTCGATTTTCGTCATTAAGTCATCAATTACCACCATAGCCTGTTCCTTCTTATATTTCTTCAATTCTTCAAGATTTGGTAGTCCTTCGCGTAAAATGATATCTTTCCTGTTTTTCATCGAATCGGGTACACTTTCGAACGTGTCATAGTACCAAAAACAGATCTTACTGTCCACATCAAAAATTGTATTCCTTTGATCGACTATTTTCCGTGCCAAAGTACTTTTTCCCTGGCCACTAGGACCAACAACAAGAATAGTAGACTGCCAAGCTAGCTTAACCATGATGAATGAATATTTTTTTGAAATTTTTGTTTCATTTTCATACCATTCGATGCGAAAAAATTTCTATTAATTTTTCGATAACTGGAGAAACTCATGAATTTTCCATTTTATTGCATAATTTCCGATATTAACACATTTTTCGACAATATTTCACTAAAATATGTGATGGCCGTCCCGTAAATCGACATGGCCTATCTCTTCTGTCTCCCAGTCCCCGGCCCCGCGCAAGTGTACACTTTGCAGCCTCCTTCCCTCTCTCAACTATTTCATCACCACCCTTCTTCTTCTTCTCCCATCTGTCTGTCTGTGTGTCTGTTTGCTTTCCCACTACTTTGACGCGGACTTGAAGAAATAAATTTATTAAGAAAAAATGTACATTAAGAAAAAATACAAAAATTATTTATGGCGATATCCGAAGGGTAGGGTTGAGCCGTCGGAAAGAACCCGTCTTTTGTTGAAGGTGTACCTCATTTGTTTCTCAATATCTTGGGCGTAGACATTGTGCTCCCGATCCCTCCGCATCGTGAACTGGGGCACCTTCTGAACCGTCCTCGGCGTGACCTCCTCCAAGACTTCCTGAACCATCGTCTTCATATTGCCGAAGGTGACTATTTTGTCGGCTGCTGAAGTCATGGTGAATCCCTTGGCTTTCAGGGAAATCTGGAAAAATTTTTAAAGTTTTATGAATATATTTTTTAGTTGTTTACCTTTTCTTCACCGGTTTCCATCTCCTGTTTGTAACTGTAGGTTTTGGGACCTAAAGTTACAAATTCGGTCATTTTCCCGCTCAATTCACTTGTGAGGTCCCCCAAGTATTTGCCCAGATCTTCTTTCAAAGGGTCTTCTTCTCCATCTGGCACCGTGTAGATGAGGGAGTCGGTATCTGAAAAAATAAATTAGTGAAGGAATTTTCAAATTTATAAATTTACCTGTATAGACCAGATTGTCTGGTCCCACCTTCTCCATCAACCTATACAGGTGGAGCCTCGCGTGGGATGTTGTCATCGCGGCGATGTGCATGGCACTCGTCCGGAGACTCTCGAGGCATTCGGCTCTCTTCTGGTGTTTGACGACGAGGGTGTCATTGACGCCTCTCACGTCTTGAATCTCGACGGTTTTATCGTAAAGAATACGATAAAACTTGGCCGGATCAATAATGATTGACGTGTTCGTCTTATCCACCCTCTGGGCCGTTTTTCCCCACTAAAATAAAAACTTTCAGAATTTTTAAAAATTCAATAAAAAACTCACGAGAGAGTTGAGGAGTAGTTTGGAGACGGTTCGCTTTCCGGGGTTCTTCTCCATCTTATCCGCTTCCAACTCAATACCTTCCATGTCGCGGTACCCTTTGATGAATGCTTCCTTCTCTTCATCGGTCTTGACACTTCCTGGCCATCCACTAGCATGCTGAAATAAAATTTTTCATATTTGTTTTTAATTAAAAAACTTACAATTTTCTCCACCATCATCTTGTTTATATAAGAGGTGAAGAGTCCGCCTTGTCCCTGGAGGTCGTTTCCCACCCAATATTTGTATTCGATGGCCTATAAATTTAATTTTTGTTTAGAAATAAATGTAAATCAACTTACATGGAAAACTTCCAAAATTTTGTAACCCAGACTCAGAGCTTTATGGAGTTCAACGGTTGTGTACACACCAGTGAATGACCTTTCATCATCTGTGTGTTGGCAATCTTCTTGGTTTTCCTCTCTCATACAGACTGAAGAAATATATAATTTTGGGGAACTTGAAGAAAATACTTACTTTTGCAGAGTCCAAAAACCAACTTTCCACAGGATTTGTCGGCAATAAGTGGAAGTCGAAGATTATCAGGAGCCAAAACCCTGCACAACATGAATCCTGAGAATGTCAGATCCTCAGGAGCCGTCATTGGGACTTTGAGGTCCTTTGCTGGAACATCTCTTGGTGGTCCGACGGGGAATCGACAATACTTCATCACGGATGGGTATAAACTGAAGAAAAATACGATTTTTGATAAAAAGGTGGAAAATATACCTGATGACGTCGTTGAAGTTCATAATTTTTCCCTTATCATCGACAATCGGTCTAAAAACCTCAGTCCGCCCACCAACCAAGGCTCTCTCCATTTGGAGGATCCCCTGAAATATAATTTTGTTTTATTTTTAAAGTTTGAAAAACTTACGGAAACTTCATGATTGGCGAAAAAATCAGCCATTTCCGGGTTGTTTCGGAGCTCCGCGTCTACATCACACTCCCAAACGACCTCCACAGGATATCCACTATCCTTCAGTTCGGCAAGTCTCATACGGTCCCTCTCTCGAACCTCTTCGTCAGTCATGTCGCCAATCATTGAGTCATCGGCAAAAGAACACGAGTGGGCATGCCAGTAACATCCCTAAACAAAAAGTAAATTATGTTGAAGAAAAAATTCAGACTCACATTGAATTCAATTATTTTTCCTTCCGGGTACTTTTCACATTTGTCAATGAAGCCATCAACTCGGTATTTTCCAATCTTCTTTCCATAAGTTGAGGAAATTTCCACTTGGACTCCATCCCTATGTCCAATCCATGCCAAATACTTTTGGCTCTTGATGGAGGCATTGTAGGAAGCCGATGGTTTGACGTCCAACACGATTGGGAACTTTCTTTGGAGATGATTGCGTCGGAAAGTGGTCATCGCGGCCAAAGCGATAGTGACCGACTCCTGTAGAAACGCAGACAGTTAGAAAAACACATGTTGTGAGGGGAAAGTGCGGGAAGGGGGCAACCATATGTTTGGGTGAGAGGTGGAGAAATAGACGGGGAAAGAACCAACCTCAACAAACAGACATCTGTCAACTCTTCGAAGGCCTTTAGGAAAGTAGT